>NC_142878.1:98293333-98444848 GCF_051225735.1 Oryctolagus cuniculus | reverse complement strand
GTATGTTTGGAACAACCTGGTTATGTAAACCTATGGTTTCACCACACATTGAAGAAATCTAAATACTGCTCGGGTATTTCTGATAAAATCTTAGTACTTGAGTTGAAAAATCTGTAAGTGTAAAATATGCACCAGATTGTGAAGAAATAATACCCAGGGGCCAGCACTATGGCACAGTGGGTAAAGCTGCTGCCTTTGGGGCCAGCACTGTGGCACAGCGAGTTAAAGCCCTGGCCTGAAGTGCCAGCATTCCATATGGGTGCCGGTTCTAGTCCCGGCTGCTCCTCTTCTAATCCAGCTCTCTGATGTGGCCTGGAAAAGCAGAAGATGACCCAAGTCCTTGGGCCCCTGAACCCGAGTAGGAGATCCAGAAGAAGCTCCTGGCTCCTGGCTTCGGACTGACTCAACTCCGGCCGTTGCAGCCATCTGGGGAGTGAACCAGCAGATGAAAGACTTCTCTCTCTGTTTCTACCTCTCTCTGTAACTCTGTCTTTCAAATAAATAAAAATAAATCTTAAAAATAAAAAGCTGCTGCCTTGGACACTGGCATCCCATATGGGTGCCAGTTCGAGTCCCAGCTGCTCCACTTCCAATCTAGCTCCCTGCTAATGACCTGGGAAAAGCAGCGGAAGATGGCCCAAATGCTTGGGCCTTTGCACCCACGTGGGAGACCTGGATGAAGCTCCTGGATCCTGGCTTCAGCTTCGTACAGCCCTGGCTATTACAGCCATCTGGAGAGTGAGCCACTGGATAGAAGATTCTCTCTCTCTCTCTCCCTCTCTCCCTCTCTCCCTCTCTCCCTCTCTCCCTCTCCCTCTCCCTCTCCCTCTCCCTCTCCCTCTCCCTCTCCCTCTCCCTCCCCCTCCCCCTCTCCCTCTCCCTCTCCCTCTCCCTCTCTCCCTCCCCCACCTTCTCTCTAACTTTCAAATAAACAAATTCTGAAAAGAAAAGAAAAAATAGTACCCCAAAAGAAGAATTTAAAACATCTCAAATATTTTACATTGATTGTATGTTGAAATGTTGACGTTCTGGACATACTGGCTAAAAAAAAATAATTTAAGACATCCACTCACTTTTACTGTTTTTTAAAAGTAGCCATTAGAAAATTTTTAATTACAAACATGGCCCATGTTCTGTTTCTCATAGGCATCACTGACTTAGAGTTCCATCCAATGTTCCCCTTTAGGAACTGATTCTTCTTTCTAACTATGTCTGCTAAGGCATGGCTAATGATTACCTGTACAGCTGTCCAGGTGTTTCCCAAACAGTGATGTTCCATGGTAATTAGTCTGCCAGAGGTGCGTCTTCTTCTAATTAACTTGAAGGCCCTGAACGGGCTGGTGGCTACCCAGACTCGCCCTTCATGTCTCACGATCCAATTGGCCTCGCTTCCTTAGCTTATGCCAAGGTGTTTCCTGCTCAGGATCTCTGGACTTGCAGCATCTCCCTGGAATACTCTTCCCATCGCCTTACTCCCTGACTTCATTCAGCTCTCTGGTTGAATGTCAACCCTTCAGAAACGACTTCCACACGCACCTGTCACCTGTCGAAAATGGTTCCTGAGCCCCTGGACATTCCATTTGCCTTTCCTAAGCCTTGCCGCTGCCCACACTTACAGCAGGGACTTATCCACTCCACATCCCCCACTGGAACATGAACTCATGTAGCACAAGCTCTGTCTTATCACTGGCGTGTTCCCAGCACCAAAACCAGTAACTGGCACACAGTGGGGCTGTTCACTTAACGAACAGAATCCTGCCTTAAAGGGTGGCTGACAGCACTTAGAGAAGCAGGCACAGGATGGGAAAGTGCTTTGTGAACAGTTTGAATCACTGAAAGAAAGGAAAAGCATTGTCCAAACAGAAGCAGAGAATCCTCTGAGGCACAGCCAGACGTAACTGGGCTGCCAACACTTTGCTGTGTAGCCTTCAAGAGCCTCTCAAGCCAATTTCATGAGAAGAGACCCTTTCATGATATCACAGAGGAGAGACTCAGCAGGAAACTCAACTCAACTCGGGGCTGGGCTGAACTGGCCTGGTTGCAGTCACACTAGCCCAAGCCAACAGAGAGGATGCATTGGTTCATGTAACCAGAGAGGCCGGCGGTGGAGCTGCAGGGGTGACAGCTGCCGATTCTCATTCTCTGTGCGTCAGTCTTACCTGCTCCAAACATGCCGTCTCTATTGCAGAAGTGAGAAAAGACCAGAAAGGACCTGGGATGGTCTGTAAGATGACAGGGTCTCCCCTCCAGGCTCCGCTTGAAAAACACTCATGCCAATTGCTGTGACCTGATCTCCATGATGGGCAGTCTGCTTGCCTTGCCCAAAGAGGGAGAAAGTAGCACTGGCCAGGCAAGCTCTCCAGGTGGGTGTGGTAGAGCCAGGACTTCAGCCACATCACCTGGCCCTGAAGCTGATACCCTGACCACAAAGCAGAGAGAGTCAGCATCCTACCGCAAGAGCAAAGCCCAGCTCCTCCTCGGGGGCTCACTTTGTATTTGAAAAGGATGGCCTGGCTAGCAGATGCGCCCTGCAGAGGCAAGGACCAGCAGTGAAGAACTAATGGATCGAATGGCTGCCTCGCCTTGGTCCACAGAGATTATTGGAGTAGCTTCTCTGGCAGACAGGTACTAGATCAAGCCTTGGTCAATAGCAGGGTGTTCTAGGCCAGATTGGAAAGAAGTAAGTGCAGATCAATCTCTTCGAGCAGATGGCGTCCACCTGAGAGAGTGGCAGGAGCTCATGGATGAAATGCGGATGGTTGCTTGGCAGGAGTGTGGGACCTGTCAGCGCGAACAGCCACAGCGCTGGAGTGGATGTCGGTTCACAGATGTGACCCCGGCCGTGTGAGCGCCACAGAGGGGACTGGGGAATTACAGCTCAGCTGAGCCAGCTCTCAGCCTCCATCTGCATCCAGCGGGTGGCTGCGGACATAAAAAATAATCCACCGGGCAGGGAATGAATGGGTGTGGGAGCGAGAGCAGCCACACAGGTGCTGCTCAGAGAAATCACACTTGACGGCTGTGCTAGAGTCTTCTGTGGCCCAAGGCAGGGAGTCATGTGTGTATGAGAGGAAACCGATGACTCCAATTTCCATGGGGTAATGTATAGCAAGCAGTCGATATATTGCAAAGGAGTCGGCTCTCTGAGTCTTGGCTCAAATCCTGGCTTGGCCACCAACTTAGACTGTGTGAAGCTGAGTTGGTCATGAAGCATCCTGAGCTTCCAGTCCTCCCCTATGAAATGAGGCTGCTGACAGCTCACTTCAAACACTGCTTTGAGCCTTAGAAGTGATAAGAAAAGTAGCTGGGGGTAGCAGGTAGGTAGTAAGTGGTGGTCGGTGTTGTTGACCACACCTGGACCCAGTACGTTCCCCAGTTGTCTTCTAAAGAACCCATAGGCCTCCAGGGTCAGATCCCTTGGGGCCATTGTGGAGGTCAGGTAACCAGGTGCCAGGCTCCCTGCTCTGTTTTCCCCTGTTTGTAATTATTTTCTTCAAAAGACTCTTTTGGATGAAAGATGTAGCCTGGTGGGTCTCATCTGTCCACTCACCTTCCATCCCACCCTCTCTGCTTGTGGGGGTCATTAACATAGTTAATGATCATTCTGCTTAAAATTAGCACAATTTCATTTGCTTCTAGTTCTGTTGCCCTGAGGACTATGAAGCATCTGGACCTTTTATTGATTTGTTTATTTGAAAGGCAGAACGACAGACAGAGGGAGAGAGGAGGGGTTGGGGGAGGGAGAGAGAGAAAAAGAGAGAGATCGAGAGATCTACCTGCTTATTCAGTTCCCACATGACCACAACAGCCAGATCTGTGCCAAGATGAAGCCAGGAGCCAGGAACTCCATCCACGTCTCCCACACATGTGTCTAAGCACTTGGGCCCTCTTCTGCTTTCCTAGCAGAGAGCTGGAGAGGAAGAGGAGCAGCTGGGACTTGAATTGGCACTGCAATCGGGGAAGACAGTGTCACCAACGGCGACTTAACCCGCTGCTCCACAGCACCACTGCACATCTCCACAGTTCGCGCAGTGACTGAGAGCGTGAGCTCTGGAGCCAGGCTGTCTGGACCCGATTCCTTTTTTAGCTATGTCACCTTCAGCAAGTCCCTTCACAGCTCTGTGCCTCGATCTCTTCATCTGTAAAATAGGGGTGGTCATAGCAATAATACTTGGCTTATACAGATGACCTGAAGACTGAGTAATTAATACATGCAAACCACTAAGAATGGTGCCTTGCAGTGTTAACTGTTGCTGTCATTACCACCACCACCAATATTGCCATCAACATCATTTTCATCATCATCACCATGCCAACACAACCACCATCATCATCTTCGTTACCACTACTTCCAACGTTATCGTCACCAGCATCATCTTCATTATCATCACCCTCATCACCTCCCCCACCACCGTCATTATCACCAACATCATCATCATTACCACCCCCACCACTGTCATTATCACCAACATCATCATTACCACCACCACCGTCATTATCACCAACATCAGCATCACCACCACCACCACCACTGTCTTTATCACCAACATCATCATCATCACCACCGTCAGCATCATTACTGCTGCCACAGAGAAGTCTGAAAATTTCTCTGGGCCTCCAGGATAGAACACAGAATAACAGTCGCCCTGACTTTGTGCAGGAAACCACAAGCTAGAGGCCAGGGCCCTGGCTCAGGAGAGGATGGGAAAGGAAGGCGCAGGGTGACCTGTGAAAGATACTCTCCCCAAGAGCCTGTATCTGAAGCCAACTCTGCAGACTGAAAGGTGACCTAGGCAGGAAGGGCTGTTTCCTCTGTTGCACCTGTCACGCCTTCAAGGAATTTGGAAATAATTGAGCTGCCAACCAGTTGATCTGGGGCTGTTTTGACACACTCAAGGAATGACAGAGAGACCAGGACAAATGCCAGCGATGAAAGGACAGAGCCTCTTCCAGACAGGGAGGTGTCGGGAGCGGGACTGCAGAAGTGTCTGGGCTGGCCCCAGCTTCCTTTAATATTGTTTTAAAAGAGCTGCAGGAGGTGGGGGTGTGAGGAGCACAGCAAGCCCTGGGTTTCCAGATGAAAAGGACAAGAAAAGGGAAATTGATGACACGAAAACAGGAAGATCTTAAGACCCTGTGCAGGTGAGCTGGAAGGAGGGAGATGCATTGAAGGTGAGCAGGTTCAAGGTGACATACTTTACAAAATGAGAGCTTTTAGAGAGCGCCCCTGAGCACATCACCAGCTTCACACATCACCAAGAAGAACAGTAAAAAACAAAATTAGACATTAACCTCCTTAGTGTCTTTTTCCCACAACTCCCTGTGTTTGGGGGCTGCTCTGAGCCCCAGCTCAGTGAGGCGCAGTAGCGTCAAGCCTGGGAACAGAGGAACCGGGGGGAGGATGGTTCCAGGGGGAGCCTGTCTCAGCTGAGTGGGCCATCTGGCTTGTTCAAGTGCTGATGGCCTTGTTACCTTTCAGAGGATGACCTACAGAGAGGATAAAAGCCATAACGCTGCTATCAATTCCCAAGAGGCCCTATGAACTCAAGTGGTAGATGACTGTGTTTTTCTCTCCAGAAAGCTTGTGTACCATCAGGGTCCCCCATGGCCAGTGGCAATATTTGTGAGCCACAAATGTTTGGGGTGAGCTGGTTATAAGGCCACTTCCTATTTCTTATGCCCCACAGTTCAGCGTCCACGATCGATGTCCCTGTGTGAGCTCATTGCCTGGATGGCCTGAAAGGACTCTCTGGCCAGCTGGCTCTCCCAAGTGAGCTCATTCTGTCTTTTCCACTCCTCCATTTTCTTCCATGAGGCTGAGTTTAAGAGCCAAGCTGATTTGGCTTTTAAAACAGTATTATGTGTCATCTAAATACATACATTTCACTGGGGGAAACGTGCTAAATATGATATTCCCGTGAGTCACCCAACAGCTCTGCTGGCCCTGCAGTGCAAACCTGCATCCCCATCATCACAACGCTTGCAGAAGAGTAGAGCAAGGTCATGTTTCAGGATGGGTGAACCCAAGAGGAGTAGGGGGAGGCCACCTCCTGGCCTTCCAAGGGGACCTTCAGGATCGCGAAGAAAGAACATCAGCCAACAAGAGCAGCACCCACATAAAATTTGGCCAAGGTCCAAGGAGCTCATGATGGATTTGGAATAGAGAGGGGAAGACAAGCAAAGTGGAGCTATTCCATCTCTCTTTGCTTTGATTCCCTACTCTGAGTGTGAAAGGGAAATCAAACCCTACACCCTTCCCAGCCACCACCGTCGCCAATTGCTAGGGATCTTGGGTTTGCACACAAGTGAGCTAATATTTGCAAAGCCACTCGGTAAAATCAAGAGAGCCATGGGAAGCACTCCGTCATCATTATTATCACATAAATGACCGCTTAGGACTGTGACGGTCTCTCTCCCTGATGTGATGGTGTCGGTGGACTAGGAAGAAGGAGGAAAGGGCCTGGGAAGAAAGAAGGTCGCACTGCAGATTTTTGACTTTCAAATGTCAGAGGGTCTTAGAGGAATGCGTTTGCTATAGCCTGCCGTATTCAATGAATTCAAAATTCAGGAGGCAAAAAGATAAAAAAGAGTCCATTTCATTTTACTTGCCCTGGATGACAATTTAGCTCTGCATTTCCATAACCTAATTAATGGGAGGACACCCATGTCACTGTGAAGGAAGGCGCACTATATATACCATATTTCCCTGCTGAGCCCTACTGAGGGGAGAATTTGGGAAGGAATCCTTAAATCACACTAATAGATTGCCTATTTTCCGGAATCACATCTTGAGACCACCCCCAAAGGACAGCCAACAGTCAAAAGGTGTAAGGATAATATTCTCCATTGTTTAGAGGGTTTCTGTGGGAGATTATCCTAACAGAGCTGTTACCTGTGGGGAGTAGCTCGGACTAGACTAAGTTACTGGAATTAAGACTTATTCTATGCATCTGCTCTCCTCTGTGGGGAGCAGCTCGGACTAGACTGTTACTGGAATTAAGACTTATTCTATGCATCTGCTCTCCTACAATATGGCGCTGGGAGAGGAGAAAACAGCTTCTACCCAGCTGCCTCCAGTTCAACTAATAAACTGTAGGACTTGCTCCTGATTGGAGGAGAGCAGCGTACTCGGCGTGTGGGCAGCCGAGTTGGGATTGGCGGAGAAGGACTATAAAGGAGGAGAGAGACGGCATGCACCAGGAACATCTATGGGGAACATCTAGCTGAAGGAACACCTGTGCAGCCCCCGAAGAGAGCCGGCCGGCGGTGTGCCGCTCCCCTGCGGAAGTGGGGAATGTGGCCAGGGGGAACTGCCCTTCCACGGAGGTGGAAGGGATAGTAGCCAACCCGGGAAGAACCAGCAGCAAACCCGGGGAGGGCCGAGCAGACGAAAGAACAGCGCAGGGTCCTGTGTTGCTCCTCCACGAAGAGGGGGAGCGACAGTTACCTTTAAATCTTAATCCTTTTTTTTTTTTTTACACAAGTTTCACATTTTCAGAAGTCCAAGAATGCCTCTGGCCAAGGTGGCCTAAGGACATTTCCAAAGGAACAGGCAATCAAGAGAATGAGTCTCAGAAGCAAAGGATGCCCTTTGTGGTGCAACTGTCCCCATAGCCCTAGCTTTGATGTTTGCCCTCCTTGGCAGGCGTGCACACACCTCTGAAGCATGGCAGCCGTGGGTCTTGTGCCAAGGATCCCAAGTGGAACGTGTTGTCTTCTAATAAAAATCTGAAATTAAATCCTCGTGTCCTTTGATAACATCTTTCAAAAGCAAAATTGCCTGCTCAATTATCCAGACAGCACTTTTTGCCTATACAGAGAAAAATGGCACGCAACAGAGTTAATACACTTAATATTAGATTTTCAGAGGCATGTACCATACAATATTTGTGTTAGTGGAATTAATTCAATTGAGTTGTGCTTACCAAGAAATTATTTAATTATTATATTGCTGGTTGAACAGGTGACATAATAAAATAACATTCTCTTTTTTTAAAAAAAAAGTCATATTTATTGCCGGGTGATAGGAAGAAATCAAGAGAGCAGTGGAAACCATTACTGAGAAGGCTTGAACAACCACAATTTACTACAAAGAGATAAAAGCCAAACACCTCAGCCATATTATGGCCATAATTGTCTGCAGTTTACCCATCTTGTAAAATAAAAGGATCATGAAATGTGAGAGCACGTTTCAAAACATACATGGAAGGTGTTAGAGTGATTATGCGTGGGCTTGCCTGACTTCCCTGTAAATTGTTTGTCTTTCAGTGGGAAGTGGAAAGCTATTAATTAGCAGTGATTTTGACAAGATGGGAGTCCGCGGGCTTTGGCTGGGAGAGAACTCGTCGAAGGGGCCTGCATGTTTTCAGGGGGAGTGGATCTCTTGCGTCTCAGCTTTTAATGGCATTTTGTTGTCTGCTAATCCCTCCTACGGCCACACATTCGCAGATCTGAGATCTGATCCATGTGTGCGTGGCTCCAGTTGTAACACAGAGCTTTCCTCTCCCAACTCCAGGTGGCAGACAGAAGCTGGGCTGCGGAGCTGGCCCCAGGGAGCTGCAGACCGAGGACTGGGACAGCGGCCACCGTGCCAGCTGTCTTTTACCGCGTTCGAGGTGCTGGAGCTGAGACAAAATCTGACTCCACGCTCTCTTCCCTTCCTTCCCGGCTCTCCGCGCCGAGTGTTTGCCACCAACAGGTCCTGCAGCCATGGGAATTTATCGCTTTCCACCGTTCCCCTTGGCTGCATCCCCAAGCCCAGCGACTCCCCCTCTTCTGGAAGACTCCATAACTCAGCCGGCATCTAATCAGCATCGTGCTGCCTTCCCATCCTTCCCTGCGCCGGAGCCGTGATTCTTTCTCCTTCCCCAGTGGAAGGCGACTCACAGCACAGGCCATCCTGTTGTGGGCATTTGAAGACTGAAGCAGTGGTTGGAAGATCTCTCTGCCTTTTTTTTAAGATTTTTTTTTATTTGAAAATCAAAGTTACAGAGAGAGAGAGAGAGAGAGAGAGAGAGAGAGATCTTCCATTCACTGGTTCACACCCCAGAAAGCCACAACATCCAGGGCTGGGCCATGCTGAAGCCAGGAGCTTCTTCCAGTTCTCCCACGTGGGTGGCAAGAGCCCAAACAGTTGGGCTATTTCTGCTGCTTTTCCCAGGCAGCTGGAAGTAGAGCAGCCGGGACCCAAACCAGCACCCACGGCTGGGATGCCTGCATCGCAGGTGGTGGCTTTGCCCACTATGCTACAATGATGGCCCCCTCTCTGCTTTTTAAATGGAAATAAATAGCTGTTGGAGAAGAAAGATGCTAAGCACACAGAAGTGTGTAGAGAACAAGGAATTGCATACCATATGCACAGTGTCACCTTACCATGTCTCAGCACTTTTCCATTTCCTCCAAATCTCATTCTTTTCTCTGTGAAGAAACCTCTGTGGGTCTGTCTGATCCCACCTTCCCCTGCCTTCCTGGAGGTGACACTATCCTGCTCTTAGTGTTTCTATTCTCCCCAACATATATAGTTTATGTAGCCATAAAAGATACGTTGTATTGTTCTACAGGATTTTACACAAATGAGATGGTTTAGTTGAAGCCATTCTGCAACTTGCTTTTTCAGGCAAGAGACTTTGTTTTGAGGGTGCTGCGTGTGGATTTATGTGGCTCCATTCCTCTCATTTTAACCACCACACAGCACTCCATTGAGCAGATGGAAACACTGCCATTTATTTAGCCTTCTTCTAAACACAAACCTTTAAGTGGAGACACAAAGGATTCTTGCTGCATCCTGAACACCCTCTCCCATCCTTATTCAGAGCAGCATGTGCACTTACAAGGCTACCATTTCTACTTTTCTCGCTCTCAGGGGTGGCCATGTCTATACTCTGACCATTACTGCATAAGCAGGAGCTTCCTACACAAGAAGATTCCTTTTTTTTTTAACTTTTATTTAATGAATAAAGATTTCCAAAGTACAGCTTATGCATTACATTGGCTCCCCCCCCAATGACTTCCCTCCCACCAACAACCCTCCCCTTTCCCGCTCTCTCTCCCCTTCCATTCATATCAAGATTCATTTTCAATTTTCTATATATACAGAAGATCAGTTTAGCATACATGAAGTAAAGATTTCAACAGTTTGCACCCACATAGAAACACAAAGTGAAAAATACTGTTTGAGTACTTGTTATAGCATTAAATCTCAATGTATAGCACATTAAGGACAAAGATCCTACATGAGGAGTAAGTGCACAGTGACTCCTGTTGTTGACTTTACAAACTGACACTCCTGTTTATGGCATCAGTAATCTCCCTATGCTCCAGTCATGAGCTGCCAAGGCTATGGAAGCCTTTTGAGTTCACCGACTCTTATCTTATTTAGACAATGTCATAGTCAAAGTGGAAGTTCTCTCCTCCCTTCAGAGAAAGGTACCTCAAGAAGATTCCCTTAAAAGGGGAAAGACGAGACTGTGCCCCTCTGCTTGTCCTCCGTTTCCCTCTTCTTGTCACTTGGAAGGCGGATTTGAGAGCTGAAGCTCCAGAACCACGTGAAACCATGCGGTGATACCGAGGATGCGCACTGCCTGCTCAGCGTGGCCGAGCCTAAAGAAGACAATTTGGGATCCAGTGAGATTCTGTATCTGCTCTTCATCTCAGTTCCTGACTCACAGCCTGAACACCCTTGCAATAGCCTGAGGATGAGGTCGAGAGGAACACCTTTCGCGATCAGCAGCAAGCCCCTTGCAACCATAGCTCAGTTTACACTGAGTAGCTCTCCACCGACCCCAGAGAGCTTGAGGATGAGGAGGGTCGGAACTGGCAGCCTCCTCTGCCATCGGCCTCCAAGGAGGGGAGAGGAGCTGGAACAGAAGTCCATCACCCATGATGTAATCTGTCACACTGCCTGGCAGCAGGACCTCCTTAGAAACCCTAAGGGAAAGGGTTCCGACAGCCTCTGAGATGATGGATACACCGAGATGCTGGGAACCTGGGGGGCAGCAGGAGAGGACCAGCTGCTCGGCACCCACCCCACTCCTCGCCCTCCACCTCGGGGGCTGTGCTCCCTCCAGTACCTGTCAGAATCAAGCTGAGCACTGGGCGACGCAGTGGGGATCTGGAGAGATGGAGAACTGGCTGGTGTGAGGGAAAGCGCCATGCTGTGGGGAAAGCGCTGGAAGCACAGCTAGGGGGAGGGACCGGAGCTCCTGCTCACGGGACCCTGCCAGACGTCCAGCTTCACCAACCCTGCCAGGCGCCTGGCTTCATGGGACCCTGATAGGTGTCCAGCTTCATGGACCCTGCAGGGCGTCTTTCAGAACCTGCACCGAAGTTGTCGCATGGGAGGTTTGACCGCGCCTGCCTCTCCCCTCTCCTGCTGCTCTTTCTCGGGCTTCTGCATTTTGGGTCTGAGAGGACAGGAGGACACAGCATCTGGTTGCTTTGATCTGCCTTTGCCTCATTCCTCATGGGCTTGGGCAGTCTGTCTTTTTCATTAAAAAAATATATATATTTATTTGAAAGGCAGAATTAGAGGCAGAGACAGAGACAGAGATCTTCCACCTGCTGGTTCACTCCCCTAATGACTGTAGCAGCCAAGGCTGGGCCAAGCTGAAGCCAGGAGCCCAGAACTCCATCTGGGTCTCCCACGTGGGTAGCAGGGGCCCGAGCGCTTGGGCTCTCTCCCACTGTCTTCCCAGGCCCATCAGCAGGGAGCTGGATGGGAAACAGAGCAACCAGGAAGACATCAACGCTCCCATATGGTCTGCTGGCATCACCAGCCCCGGGCTTAGTCTGCTGCACTGCCACGCTGGCCCAGCTTGGGCACTTTTTCCATGTATTCATTTGCTGAACAGATTGCCCTATCCATGAATTATCTGTTCATTTTTGGCTATTTTCCTATTGGGTTCTTTTCTTGTTTCTTCTTATCAATTTTACTAAGGCATGTTTTCACTTTGTCTTTTGTTGTACAGAGGTTTTTGTTCTAGCCAAATTTATCCATTTTTTCCTTTGAAATTTTAAAAAGTCTCAAGTATCTATGTTTATTTATTCCTTTCTGTTCCTATGATTCTTTATTTGTACCGTTTTCTAGCCCCTTTTAAAAGTCCATCTCCTAGGGACCAGCATTGTGGTGCAGTGGGTTAAGCTGTAGCCTGCAATGCCAGCATCCCATAAGAGCACTAGCTTGAATCCCAGCTGCTCCACTTCCAATCCAACTCCCTGCTAATGTGCCTGAAAAAGCAGCAGCTAACGGACCAAGTACTTGGGCCCTTGCCACCCACATGGGAGACCTGCATGTAGTTCCATGCTCCTGACTTCAGCCTAGCCTGGCTCCAGCTGTTAGCGAGCATCTGGGGAAGTGAACCAGCAGATGGGCAATCTCTCTATGTATGTCTTCCTTTCTCCCTGCCTTTCAAATAAATAAATAAATCTTTTTTAAAAGCCCATCTCATTTACTTTGTTTACTCATTTACTGTGATGAAAAAGATGTTTAAAAATGTTTTCTCCTTGGTTTTCAATTTAACCATTTTTGTTGATTTTAGGTTGTTTTCACTGTTAAAACACAAAGGTCATTTTTTATAAATACTTTTATTTATTTATTTGAAAGGCAGAGTTACAGACAAAGAGAAGGAGAGACAGAGAAAAAGGTCTTCCATCTGCTGGTTCACTCCCCAAATGGCTGCAATGGCCAGAGCTGGGCTGATCCAAAGCCAGGAACCAGGAGCTCCCTCTGGGTCTCCCATGTGGGAGTAGGGGCCCAAGCACTTGGGCCATCCTGCAGTACTCTCCCAGTGTGCCGGCACCGCAAGGCGGAGGATTAGCCTAGTGAGCCACGGCGCCGGCCTCAGTGAGCTTTTATCCCAGGAAGAAATGCCATTCGACAACAGACACAGTAAGTAGAAAAGCGTAACTGGACCACACAGACTTTTTAAGAGTTACCAGGTGCAGTCATCAATTTGCTTCCCTTGTTGTGGACACCCCAGCAGTCACGCAGGCTCCATCTCTCTCCAAGCAGCCGCCAAGAAGTGATGGTTCTGCTGAACCGAGGTCTGATGAGAGATGGCACTGTTGACAGGTGTCCCCTGCCACCCCCACCCCCCACGTTTCATGCATCTTTCCGTTAGCTGGGATTTAATCTTTTCCATGGGGAAGACTGTTCAAATTGAGTAATTTAAATACCCTCCGTGACTGGGCCATGCATCATTCCAGCCCTGGGCGACCCAACTGCCGGCAGCAGCATCCATTACACAAGTCCTGACTCCCCAGGCTCAGGGACCAGATGCTATGGATGGAAAGGAAGTCTCATCATGGGGCTGGGTGTGGTCTGCACCACCAAGGAGCTGACACGTTCTGTGTCACAAGGCAGAACACACCCTTGCTTACCTTCAAGTGTTGGAAGTGTCTTCCTCAGGTGGGGATGCCAAGAGGTGGTGGGACCTTTCAGAGGTGGGAAGGTTGTTACCACCTTCCTTCTCTCTCTCTGACTTCCTGTCTCTCCCAGGGATTTCTCTGTCTCACAGGTACTCCCCTAATCATGCCATCCACTGCGGTGTGATGCAGCCAAGGGCACCCTCACTGGAGACTGAATTGTTGAGCCACCTGATCTTGGACTTCCAGCCCCCAAAACTGAGAGCTAAGCAACCTCTCTTTAGAAAGCACCCAGCCTTGGGTATTTTGTTATAGCAATGGCAAATGGACTAATACAGTGAAGAGCATTATTTCTGGAAAATCAGGCATTCCAGTCATTACCGCCTAACAGAGTACCCTCAAACTTAACAACCTTATACAGCAACTTTTACTCTGTGTTGTGGGGACTGGTGTTGAGGCAGGGCTCAACCAGCATGGTCATACAGTGTTTCTCAGCTCACGGATGAACGGAGCTGGGGGGTCTAAGAAGTCTTCTCCAAAAGTCTGGGGCTTTGGTGGGTGCAGCTGGAAGGTGAGGACTAGTGACCAGAGAGTCTACATGTGACGCCTAAAACATGTGTTCACAAACAACTTGGATTCCGTCATGGTGGCTCAGAGCTGCCAGAGAGAGTGCTCAATGAAACCTAGGCAGACGCTGCAAGGCTTCTGACCCAGCTTCACAAGAGATGCACAGCATTCCCCCCATGAGTTATTTGCCAAAGCAGTCATAAACCAGCCCAGGTTAACAGGCAAAATGACATAGACCCTCATCCCTTGGTAACAGAAGTAGCAAAGAGTGTGCAGTTTTAACCCACCATAGCAATCAAGAACATCGCAAGATGGTTGCTGTCACCATGGAGGGCTGAACGCTAACATTTGAGGCACGTTGCTAAACTGTAGTATAGAAAAAAGGTTAGCAGATGCACCCATGACACTCAACCAAGAGCAAGCTGAGATGGTTCCTAGACTTTCTGCAAAATAAGCTTGAAGTATCCTTGTTCCACATACTTCATTTTTTTTTTTTACAGGCAGAGTGGACAGGGAGAGAGAGAGAGACAGAGAGAAAGGTCTTCCTTTGCCGTTGGTTCACCCTCCAATGGCCACCACAGCCAGTGCGCTGCGGCCAGCGCACTGCGCTGATCTGAAGGCAGGAGCCAGGTGCTTACCCTGGTCTCCCATGGGGTGCAGGGCCCAAACACTTGGGCCAACCTCCACTGCACTCCCTGGCCACAGCAGAGAGCTGGCCTGGAAGAAGGGCAACGGGACAGAATCTGGTGCCCCAACCAGGACTAAAACCTGGTGTGCCAGTGCCGCAGGTAGAAGATTAGCCTATTGAGCCACGGCGCTGGCCCCACATACTTCATTTTTAAGAATAACTAAATATTGTTCATTTTGCTTCCTAAATAATGGGTAGGTTTCCATTTGCTTCTATCACCAACAATTCTATTATCACCACCACCTCCACCATCACCATCACCATCATCACCACCTCCACCATTACCACCACCTCCACCATCACCATCACCACCACCTCCACCATCACCATCACCACCACCTCCACCATCACCATCACCATCACCTCCACCATCACCATCACCTCCACCATCACCATCTCCATCACCATCAACTCCACCATCACCATCACCACCACCTCCACCATCACCACCACCTCCACCATCACTATCACTTCCACCATCGCCATCACCATCACCTCCACCATCACCACCACCTCCACCATCACCACCACCACCACCTCCCCCATCACCATCACCACCACCTCCAACATCACCATCACCTCCACCATCACCATCACCATCACCACCACCTCCACCATCACCATCACCTCCACCATCACCATCACATTAGTCCAAGCTACCTCCATTCACCTAAAGTAGCTTCCTGATTGTTCTAGCTGTACCTGCGCTGACCACTTCCAGTCCAGTTGCTCCACTTCAGGTGGAATCGTCACTCCAGAGGCTGACCAGTCCAACCACTTAGAACCGTTTGATGGCTTCCCCATGCTCTTAAAATGAAAGCCAAGCCCATTGTAATGGCACGTGGGGCCCAACCTTCCTTTCTGGCCCATTTCAGGTTCTCATTTCTTTCCTTTAATCCATCCCAATGCTTTCGGGTTTTTCTTCTTGTCACATTTCCTTGACCCCCAGGCTGACCCCCCACCCCACCAGAAGGACTTTGCTTCTCTCTGGGACTAGACAACTCTTTTCTCCACTCATGTCATGAAGCTGAACAAAACACCCCCATTTATTTTGTTGTTCATGTGTGCATGTTCAGCTTTGCTGTGTGACTATTTGGTCGTTAGGAATTCTCCACTCCACACAGTGAGCTCCATGGCTCAGGGAAGTTGCCAACAGTGGCCCCAGAGCTCCGTGGCTCAGGGAAGTTGCCAACAGTGGCCCCAGAGCCTGGGGAATAGGAAATAGTCGCCCTGAGGAGTTACTCATTTAGCATTTCTTGAATGGAGGAAGAAATAATCATTAGGTCCACCGTGAAGAGTTTTGATTAGGAAGTAGTGACCCTAAACTTCATTTCAGTCTATGAATCAATCACAGTGTTGATCTCATGCTTGTTTCCTGAAAACTTCATTGGCAGTTTGGTTGTATGTTAATACTCAGCTAGTTTAACAATGGAACATTTTATTTAAAATCATGATGCACTAGGAAAAACAACTCATGAGAAAAGAATGTTTGTATCAGCTGAGAAACTGATCGAATGTTTTCATGATTCTTTTGTACTTGTTGATTACAAAGATTAAGGACCAACTCATTCATGGAGTTTTTCTGTCCTCAGAAATCTGATAAACAAATAAAGTAATACAAGTGAAAATGAAGTTAGCTTTACTCCCTGTACTGATGCCATCATATCTCTGCCTTCCTGGGAGAGAGATACCACCATAAATTTGCTGTAAATTCATTAAATTCTTGGTTTTATATTTTTCTACATGTATGTACAATCATAAATAATGTATGGCATTGTTTTATGTATTTTAAAAATTTTGCACAAATAGCATCATATTTTTCATATTATTCTAAAACTTGCTTTATAAGAGCTGTTCATTTTGATAAACAAGGATCTAGACTATTTTAAATTTTTATTTATTTATTTATTCATTTAAGAGGCAGAGAAAAACAGTGAGCTCCTATCCACTGGCTCCTCCCAAATGTCTGCAATGGCAGCAGCTGAGCTAGGCCAAATCTGGAAGCCAGGAACTCAATCCAGGCTTCCCGCATGGGTGCTAGGATTAGCCAAGCTGGGGCCGTGGTGGCCATTTGGGGAGTGAACCAGTGGATGGAAGACTGCCCCCACCCTCATAATTCTGCCTCTCAAATAAATAAATAACTCTTAGAAAGAAAGAAAGAGAGGAGAGGAGAGGAGAGGAGAGGAGAGGAGAGGAGAGGAGAGGAGAGGAGAGGAGAGGTCAGCACTGTGGCATAGCTGGTAAAGTCGCTGTCTGCAGTGCCGGCATCCCATATGGGCACCGGTTCAAGACCCAGCAGCTCCATTTCTGACCCAGCTCTATGCCGTGGCCTGGGAAAGCAGTAGAAGATGACCCAAGTGTTTGGGCCCCTGCATTGGCATGGGAGACCTGGAAGAAGCTCCTGGCTTCAGATCAGCGCAACTCCAGCCATTGTGGCCATCTGGGTAGTGAACCAGAGGATGGAAGACCTCTCTCTATCTCCTCTCTCTGTGTAACTCTGACTTTCAAATTAATAAATAAATAAATCTTAAAAAAATAAGAAAAGAAGAAGGAAAAGAAACAGACAGAACATTTACCAAGGAAGAAAATACCCTGGCTCACCCAATGCATTGAAAAGAACTGAAATCATGCATTGTTGGTTCTCTGACCACAATGGAATCAAACTGGAAATCAATAACAGAAAGTCATAGAAAAATCTATAAGCACTTGAAAATTAAGCAATACATTTGTAAATAATCCATGGGTCAAAGAGGAAGATTTAAAAATACACTGAACTAATAAAACTTACAATACAATACATCAAAATCTATTGAACACACCTAAAGCAGGTCTGAGAGGGAAATTTATAGCATTAAAGACTTACTTCAGGAAAGAAAGCCTCATGTGAGTAATCTCAGTTCCCACCCCAAGAACCTGAAAAAAGAAGAACAAAGGGAACTCAAAGCAATGGAAGGAAGGACAAAAAGACAAAAAGCTGCTTCTTTGAAAAGATCAATAAAATTGACAAACCTGTAGCCAGCATGAAAGGAAAAGTCAGAAGCCATAAATCCTTAATATCAGGGATGAAATAAAAGGTACCACTACAGACCCTGCAGAACTCAAAATGATAATAGAAATACCGCAACCAGCTCTACACTCTAAATTTGGCCATACCTTGAAAAGAATAAGCTACTACTCATACAGCATGAGATAAATAATTAGAGCAACCTTAAAATCGTTAATATTATTGATTTTTTCATTTAAGAACTCTCAGAAACGAAACTATGAGCCCCAGACAGTTTCACCAGAGTCATACAAACTTTGAAAGAGTTGACATCAGTTGTTCCAAATTTTCTGTAAAAACAGAAGAGGAAGGAAAGCTTCTCAAAATGTTTTATGAATCCAGTATTACCATGTCACCAAAATCAGACACAATAGTGCAAAAAGAAAGCTACAGATCAGTATCTCTCATGAATAAAGATGCAAAGCCCTTCACAAAATATCACAAAATAGAATTCAGCAGTGTAAGAAAAAGAAGTGTGTGCCATGATTAAATGGTTTATTCCAGGTAGGGATGCAAGACTAGTACACTATCCAAAAATCTACCATTACAATTCACTGTGTTAACAGACTAAAAAGACAAATCACATGATCACATCAACAGAAACAGCCTGTGACCAAAGCAACACCAGTTCATGCTAAAACCTTCAACCAGAGGGCAACATCCTCAACCCGATCAAGATCATCTACAGAAACCTTACAGCTAACATTTTAGTTAGCAAACGAAGATTGAATGCATCCCCTAATACCGGGAACAAAGCAAGAATGCTTGCTCTCACCACTGCTACTCAGCATACTGGTGCATGTTCTAAGGAAAAAGAAAAAAAAATGTAGATAAAGAAGATATTGAAGACAAACTTGTCTATGTAGAAAATGCCAAGGAATTTACAAAAACCAATGCTCTGAACTAATTAGAACAAATAACAGTTTAGCAAGATCTTGAGATAAGAAATTAACATGCAGAGCACTCTGACATTAGAATTACAGTATTACTTGAAACTTCCCCCCCCCAAAAATATGTCCTTGGGTTTATAGGCCGCAAAAACGTAAAACACTGATGAAAGAAAATGAAAGAAGATACGAATAAAGAGACATACCATGTTCATGGATTTGAAGACTTACATAGTAAATATGTTAATTCTCCTCAAACTGATATACTCATATAGGCTTAAACATAATTAAACTCATCAAAATCCTGGCAAATTTTCAAATAAATAGATTGGATTGTTTTAAAATTAATTTGATGTTGAAAGGAATGAGTTCACCTAAAACAGCTTTTTTTTAAAAGAGAAATAAATTTGGGGAAAGCACTTTATCCAATCTTAAGATTTTATAGTGGGGCTGGCACTGTGGCAGAGTGGGTAAAGCCACCATCTGCTGCTCCAGTATCTAATGTGGGCAGCTGCCCAACTTCTGATCCATATCCTTGCTAATGCACCTTGGAAAGCAACAGAAGATGTCCCAAGTCCTTGGGCCCCTGCACCCGTGTGGGAGACATGGAAAAAGCTCCTGGCTTTGGATCAGCTCTGCTCTGGCCCTTGCAGATCTCTCTGTTTCTCCATCTCTCTCTCTCTCTCTCTAATTCTGCCTTTCAAATAAATAAATACATCTTTAAAAAACCTCTATAGTTACAGTAATCAAGATGTGTGGAACAGTGGCTGGTGTTGTGACACAGTGGGTTAAGCTGTTGCTTTCGACATTGGCATCCCATATCAGAGTGCTGGTTCAAGTCCTGGCTGCTCTGCTTCTGATTCAGCTCCCTGCTAGTGCACCTGGGAAAGCAGCAGAGGATGGGCCCTGCCACCCACATGGGAGACTCAGATGGAGCTCCTGGCTCCTGACTTCAGTCTGTCCTAGCCTTGACTATTACAGCCATTTGGGGAGTGAACCAGTGCATGGAAGACCTCTCTCTCTCTCTCTCCCTCTCCCTCTCCCTATCCCTCTCCCTCTCCCTCTCATCTCCCTCACTCCCTCCCTGTCACTCTGCCTTTCAAATAAATTTTTTTTAAGATATGTGGTTTGGCAGAAGGATCGACCAATAGGAGACAAGAGAGAAGGCATGTTGATCCACATATCATTTGTCCCAGTAGTTGGGTCATTTTTGTTTGACCTCTTTCTAGAGACCATGTACACTTCATATAACTAAAGATAGTTTGGTTTAGGCCTGGTGTTTCATGGTTTGTGTTTAGTTTACTCCTAGTTCTATAAGAATCATTAGTGTGATGTGGTGAACAAACTCTTGCTGACCAGAAGACTACTCAACAATACACAGAAGTGAGCTACTGACATATGCCGTGCTGCTGTGTGCCACAGAAAGAGTGACCCTCACATGTCTGGTGTGTGAAAGATGGCTGCAGGGTCATTTTTTTAAAAAAGATGTATTTATTTGAAAGACAGAGTTACAGAAAGAGAGAGAGGTATTCTATCCGCTGGTTTACTCCCCAAATGACTACAAGGGCCAGAGCTGAGCTGATCTGAAGCCAGGAGCCAGGAGCTTCTTCTAGGTCTCCCACGTGGGTGCAGGGGCCCAAGGGCTTGAGCCATCTTCTGCTGCTTCCCCAGGCCATAGCAGAGAGCTGGATCGGAAGAGGAGCAGCCAGGACTGGAACCGGCACCCATATGGGATGCCTGCACTGCAGGCTGGAGCTTTAACCCACTGCCCACAGCGCCAGCCCCTAGAGGGGTCATTCTGTATAATTCCATTCTTATGAAATTACAGAACAAGCAGAAAAATCAGTACAGTTGTTCCCTCTAAAAGGTTACAGAGGCAAGTATCTGACAGGAGCATAAGAGAAGTTTTGGAAGTTAGAGTATTTTTCTAAATTTTGATAGGCATTTGAAGTGTGCATTTGTCAAAGCTCAGGCAATGTACACTTAAGATTTATGTGCTTCATTGCATATGAACTTTATCTCCAAATTAGAAAAAACAGAACTCTTGACAATGCTATGCTTGTTGTGGTAATGGGAAGTATGTGTGTGTGTGTGTGTGTGTGTGTGTGTGTGTGTGTGTGACATTATGCTTCCAATT
This sequence comes from Oryctolagus cuniculus, assembly GCF_051225735.1. Taxonomy (NCBI): domain Eukaryota; kingdom Metazoa; phylum Chordata; class Mammalia; order Lagomorpha; family Leporidae; genus Oryctolagus; species Oryctolagus cuniculus. Next base: position 98,424,164 of record NC_142878.1, on the reverse strand, counting down.
TCCTTTGCAGGGCCTCAGTGGTAGGCATGGATAAATGGATACATAATAAAGCAAGTATAACAAAATGTAAACAGAATCTAGCATGTATATGGATGTCCACTATATAATTCTCTTTTTGTCATTTATTTGTCATTATTTGTCATTTATTTGTTTGTTTGAAAGGTAGAGTGGAAGAGAGAGAGAGAGTGAGAGAGAGAGAGAGAGAGAGAGAGAATATCTTCAATTTGTTGGTTTACTCCCCAGATACCTGTAAACAGCCAGGGCTGGGCCAGGCTGAAGCCAGGAGCCCAGAACTTCATCTGGGTCCCCTGCAGGGCCGAACATTTGGCCCAAGTACTTGAGCCATCACCTGCTTCCTCCAAGGGTGCCCACAGCAGGAAGCTGGACCAGAGGCAGAGCAGGGGCCAGTGCTCAGCTGTCCCTAGCAGTGGCTTAACCACTGCCCCACAACACCCACCCCTCCAGTTCTTCAAACGAATGCATACTTGAAGATTTGCTGAATAAAATGTTGAAAAATACACATAATGCAGCACAGCCCTGGGAGAGCCCCAGGGAGGTTGTAGAGTGGGAGCTGTATCCTGTGGGGAACGATTGCTGGGAGAAAGGTGGCAGGCTTCCGTCCCCAGGGAAGGCTTGCTCCCAAGAGAACAGCGTGGATGGAAGTTAGAAGTCAACCAAGTTGCGCTCAGTGGAGACTTTTCAGCCACGAGAACTATCCACACATGAGAAGATTCCACACATATGAGAACTATCCACATGTAAGAAGGGCTGCTTCATGCACGGTAAGATTCCCACGCCTGAGCAGAAGTTGGCCCACAACTTACCAGAGACAGCTTAGAGACAGTTCCTACAGAGAATGGATGGCCTGGGCTCGTGTGGTTCCTCCTGCTTCTGGTTCCTGTGTGTTACAGTATTGAGATGTGATCATTTGGAACAGCCATTGGCAGACTACAGTTGGCAGGCAAAACGTAGCCTGCTGCCCAGTTTTGTAAATAAAGTTTTATAGGAACAATGCCATGCTCGCTCTTTCCAGACTATGCACGGTTGCTTTCATGCTGCATGATGGAGCTCGGCAGCTGCAAATCCTAACCCGTTTTTAAAGTACTGGGGGATTTGGTCTTCACATCGCATTCTGCCCCCTCGACCAAGTCGGCCAGCTTCTCTGATTTGGTAGCACACTCCAGTCTCAGAACTCAGCTCCATGCCGGGAACACAGCCAGTGCTCAGGAAGCGCTGGACTGGCTGAGCTGGAGGGAGAACGGATGCCCGGCAAGCCAGCATCCTGCAGCCAGGACTTTGAAACCGCCTGCAGGCTCACTGGGCAGGGTTCGAGCCGGGCTGTCCCTGCTGCCTGCCCGGCACAGGCAGACTCTCCTCCGGCGTGGGCTGGACTGAGCCGAGTGGACACACACGCTCGGCGTTTGACTTGTCCAACACCAAGCATCCTTTGCTCAGGCTGCGTCTTGCCAAGGGCAAGGGGCGGTTACTGCCTTGTCTTCAGACAAGCATCCTTGTTCTTGTGGTTTGAACATCCTGGGCTGGCCCAGAGCCTGACGAGCAGCAAGATGGACAAACTTCTCCATCAGCTGAGCCTTCCTCTCTCTGTCAGAAGTCAGCACACGCTGCTCTTGAACTTCACAAACCCAAAACACTCCAGTCCCATCTAACAGTCACCCAAGGTCCCAAATGGCTTAAATTTGTCTCAATCGAGAGATCATTCACACATGGAGATCTACATCCAGGTTTCTACCAGGACTGGGTAGCATGGATATGCCCGAGTCTCCTTCTGCCTCCTTATCTGTAGAGGACCAATCCTTGGGTCACCACCTCCAGGAAGTCTTCCTTGAATTCATTTGTGAAACTTCCATGCTTCCAAATCCGTGAGGAAGTTATAGGGGACTTCTGAGCAGCAGCCAGAAAGTTCCGAGCCATCCTCCATGCCTGCTGAGACTCTAACGTGAAATAAGAAGGAAGACAGAGATTCCCAAAGATGAAAAATCTAACCTCTGGGCTAGCACCGTGGCAAAACAGGTTAAGCCTCCGCCTGTGGCACCAGCAGTCCATATGGATGCCGGTGTGAGTCCGGGCTGCTCCATTTCTGATCCAGCTCTCTGCTGTGGCCTGGGAAAGCAGTGGGAGATGGCCCAAGTGCTTGGGCTCCTGCACCCACGTGGGATACCTGGAAGAATCTCCTGGCTCCTGGCTTCAGATTGGCCCAGCTCCAGCCATTGTGACCATCTGGGGAGTGAACCAGTGGATGGAAGACCTTTCTCTCTGTCTCTCTCCCCCTCTTGCCTGTAACTCTGCCTCTCCAACAAATAGATAAATCTTTTTAAAAAAAATCGAATCTCAGCTCCTTAAAAAAGCAGAACCCTCAGGGCCTCTCTTGGAGAAGGGGCAGAGCTGCTGCCCCACCCCTACAGGCAGGTACTTCTAGTGTCCCACCCCAGCCAGTCTTCCTGCAGGTGCCCTGGGCCCTGCCTTCTCCTCTGAGACACAGTGTTGAGCGTGCATGCCCTGCTGACCGCTCACTCCTGACTTCGTATCTTGTGGATTTCTTGCCCCCGGGGTACTCTAAATCTTGAGAGCAAGGACTGCATCTCTTACTTCTCTTTGGTCAAACTGCCGGCTCCAGGCTCGTGCCTCTGACACAAAGAAGAATTCAGGGATGAGATTAAGTGAAGGTTAGCAGAGGAATGCGGTTATTATTAGCAAAATGAAACCACAGACTGGAGAGGGAGGAGTTGTAGGCCCCAAGAGAGAGAGAGAGCTGCACACGAGCTCTGGGGTATTCCTTCCCAGTGAGCTCAAGAGAGAGAAGGAGTAGAAGATTCACAGGAGGCGGGGCTCGAATGCTTCCCAGTTTTTGCCTTTTGGATGTCAGGTGCATGATGGGAGTAGGAGTGTCAGCCATGGAGATGTTATTATAATTAGCTATCGGTCACCTCAGGGACATGGTCAGCAGCCATGTTGGACATTTTCAACCAGTGCTGGTATGGGTGGTGGTTTTGTAGAAATAATGGTTTGGAGTTACCTTAGTCACTGCCGAAAACAGGGAAGGGTTTGCATGGAGTTGGCGGGGTCATGGGGAGGGCTGGTGACCTCAGCTGTCTCCTTGCTGGCTGCCTCGTTGCCTGTCATTATGATGCATGGAGCCTTCTGTAAACACTCGAGACAACAGTAATCTTGGGTGGCTGATGAAATGCACACCATGTGCCAGGCACCAGGCCAGAGGCCTTCTGGACAGTGCTTTTATTCTCACCACAACTAAGTGCGGTTGGTATCCTTGTGCCCAGCGAACAGACGAAAAACTGAGGCTCCAAGAGATGGGTTCATTTGTCAGCCAGTTCTGGGGCAGGACCCAGGCAGATCTACCTGGGAGTCTTCATGTTCTTCTTAACTGAACATAGCAGGCCTCAGGGGGAACAGAAACACATGCACACACATATACACAAATGTGCCTGAGTGCATATACGCATGCAAATAGCTATGTGGACAAACACAAACACACACTTACTCAAGATGAGCTTTCAAACTAAAATCCCAAAGCATTGCTTGCAGGAGATGACCACGAGACTCATCCCGGCCAAGGAAAGGCAGAAACCAGAGCAATCCGAGGACTTGCCGGGCAGCTGGTACAACGGTGCCTCCCAAACTCCCACAGGCCCCAGTCACCCATTACACCCAGAGTCCAACTCAGGATGCCTGGGTGAGCCCTGCGGCCTGAGTCTCTCCCCAGCCCGGGTGACACCGTTGCTACCAGTCTGTGCTGCACACTTTGCATAGTCAGTCATGTGTACTGCAACGCAAGTGAGATCGGCCAAGGTATTAGTGAAATAAGCAATTGCCGAGAAAATGACAGTGGCTTCTGGAAGTGGTAATGATCAGCACAGAAGCCGGTCAGCTTAGAAACTTAATTTTCATCCAAAATGATGCATTTGAAACCACAAACTGAGGGGCACTGGTCTCAGAGTCACCCTGCTCCCAGGGGTCACAGTCACCTCCATCCCTGTGCACCCTGGCCCTCGGCGAGGCTGGAGGGGAGTCTTGTCTACTCTAAGGAAAAAGGGCTCTGTGTTCACAGTTCCCTCCATGGCTATCACACCTGCGGCCTCAAGTACGATACTGCAGTGGTAATCGACCCTGCGACAGCGTTTGAAGACAAGCAGGATTGCTTGTCCCTGCTACCATCGTCTCAGCTTGCACAGCTCCAGGCCTAAATTCCCACAGAACGTGAGATTCCACTGCAGGCTTATGCACAGCGGCTGTCTTGCTTTAGTAGCAAGTTGACACAGCTGCAGGTGGGGAGACACTGACCTGAGGTGCAGGCACCCCGCAGGCCCCCACAAAGGCAGCTTCTGCTCCAGCCAGCGCCCGTTCCCTGAACAACACATTTGCTCTCCAAAATCACACAGCGGCTCGGCACAAATAAAGAGGGAAAGATACATGTGCATAAAGGTGTCTGGATTCCTGGAGCTGCCGCGTAACAGCCAGCAGCCGCGAGACCTCAGGAGAATGCTGTCCCCTGATCATGACCGCGATTTGGGGCGATCCACACAGAGGGCTTTTGTTGTGTGTTTTCTCTCCATGTGTGAATTTTTCTGTGTCCCAGACAGGCCACGAGGGAATGACAGTGCTAAGGCTGAGCGCCTGGAGGAACTCAGGAGAAACACCGGCCACTGTGCCTCGGTGTAGACCCTCAGCGGCCGTAATCGGCTGCAAGTTTGATTTAGAGCTGCCAAGAATCGTTCCCCCGAAAGCTGTCTCTTTTGTGAGATGCTGCTACACAGGGTCTTACTGCATTGCCAGTGGCTTTGCGGGCAAACCTGTTAGAAGCCCTGCACCAAGATCCAGTTATCGGGCTGTTGTTATGGGAACGGTACAATTACAGGCAAACTAAAGCGGTGGTGGGGGACCTAAAAGGAAGTGGATTGGGGGTGGGCAAAATCGCTATTTTTGTCCAAACACATTCTGGCTGATCACCTGCACTGAAAGCTAACACCAATCACAACAGGTAGCAGTTACCCTGCGTGGCTTTGGAGTCGAAGCCAGGGGAAGGATTGCCGTGAGAGGGGAAATATCACAGCCTCTTCTTTTTTGTGCTTTTTCGAAAACACTATAATTGTGCATAGGAGCAGGAAGCTCATTGACGTTCAGAGATTCTGTGTTGCCTCTTCACTTTTGTTGCCTGAGTTAAAACACACCTGAAATATGTAATTTTGCAATTTAAGCTTTTTGATTGAAAAACCTAAAGTATCGGTAGGTAATCTTCCAAAAAGATTGTTATTATGATCCAGGCTTAATACAGTTATCAAGCAAACGCCTGGTGAGGAGTTAATTAAGATAATAACTGGAATGCCAAGGCATCTGTGCGCTGTGGAGCTGCACTTCCCCTTCAGAGCTCTGGGCAGGCAGGAGGCCACTTCCCGTAACGGCGTCCTGAGTCCACACTCGTTCTCCTCCTTCCACCCCCGGAACCGTGGAGGAAAGGGTAAAAGTATTTCTGAAGACTTCACTGCCTTTGGGAAGCATGTCGAGGCCTTGGGAGTGAAATCCTTCATGACAGAGCTCACGGAGCCCCCCGCCCCACGCCGTGCATTCCAGCACTGAGTGTGGCCTGGGGAGGGCTTTCCCAGTCATGAGAAGAGACCAAAACACGGCAACAGTGGCCCAGGGCAATCAGCTGAGTGGCAGCATGGAACGGGGGCATCCGTGGAGCTGAGCTGGTGTCAGATCACATCCCACCATGGCCCTGTGGGCCCCCAGTATGAGGCACGGCCACTCTGTGACTCAGTGGGCTCCATGGAGGCGGCTGCAGGACTGCTGGTCAGACGGCAGTGACTCCAGAGAGAGGAAACACACACACACACAAACACACACATACACACATATGCATACATACACATGTATCACACACATACACATACATATACACTCTCACATATACACACTGCACACATAAACATATACACACATACACATACCATACACATAAACATATACAAACACATCCACACACATCCACATGTATCACACACATACACATACATATACATACACACACTCTTACATATACACACTGCACACATAAACATATACACACATCCACACACTCACATACATACACACATACACATACTATACACATAAACATATACAGACACATCCACACACATACGCATGCACACATATACATACACACACATACACACACTGTGCACATAAACATATCCACACACATATCACATACCCACATATTCCCCACATGCGCATACACACACCTACACACATAAACATAGACACATACCACACACATGCATACACATGCGCAAACATCATACACACACACACACACACACCCCTTCTATTCAAGATGAGTTTCCAGACTGGAATTCCAAAGCACATGCTGCAGAAGATGGTAGCAAACTTCCCTGCATTGGAAATGCAAATATGACCGCACTCTGAGGGGGACCTGACCTAAGCATAATCCTAATCCTCGGAGATAAAGGCGCAAACGCTGGTACCCAGAGCAAGACAAAATCACGGACAAACCCTTGGCAGATAAGGATGAAGAAAAAAGCTTTTAAAAATGAAAAACCCAACCAATAAGAAAGAGGAAAAAAGAATTTTTTTAAAAAAATTGAAAAACCCTTGGAATAGACAGCTCCGCTTACAGGAATACAGCTGCCCATGGCAACCAGAGGCCAACAGGAAAGAGCAGGGCAGCTGCTCCCGCGGTAGCCTCCAGAAGGAACCAGCTCCACAGAGGTCTTGATCTCACACTTCTAGCCTCCAGAGCACACAGGGATTCAGTCTCTGTTGTCCCAAGTCACCTAGTTTCTGGTCATTGGTCACGGCAGTCCTGGCAAACTGAGACAGATGCAAACTGAGGTGACATGGATGTTGGGATTATCTGACAAAGACTTTTTGAAACATTTATTTATCTGGGGGCCAGCACTATGGCGCAGCAGGTTAATGCCTTGGCCTGAAGCACCAGCATCCCATATGGGCGCTGGATTGAGTCCCGGCTGCTCCTCTTCCAATCCAGCTCTCTGCTGTGGCCTGGGAAAGCAGTAGAAGATGGCCCAAGTCCTTGGGCCCTGCACCCGTGTGGGAGACCCCGAAGAAGCTCCTGGCTCCTGCCTTTGGATCGGAACAGTTCCTGCCATTGCAGCCATCTGGGGAGTGAACCAATGGACAGAAGACTTCTCTCTCTGTCTCTACCTCTCTCTGTAACTCTGCCTTTCAAATAAATAAAATAAATCTTTTAAAAAAAGATTTATTTATCTGTTTGTAAGGTAGAGTTACATAGAGAGGGAGAGACAAAGAGAGAGGGAGAGTTCTCCCAAATGCTGGTTCACTCACCAAATAGCCACAAAAGCTATGGCAGGGCCAGGCTGAAGCCAAGAGCCTAGAATTCCATTCCGGTCTCCCGCGTGGGTGGCACTCCTGAAGGACTTGGGCCAGCATCTGCTGCTTTCCCAGGCACATTAGCAGGGAGCTGGATTGGAAGTAGAAATGGCCAGTGCTCATATGGGATGCCAGCGTCACAGCCTATGGCTTGGCCTGCTGCACCACAATGCCAACCCCTAACTGACAAAGATTTTAAAAAACTCCATTACAGGATGCTTCAACATGCAATTCTGAACACTCTTTTTTTTTTTTTTTTTTTTTTTTTTGACAGGCAGAGTGGACAGAGAGAGAGACAGAGAGAAAGGTCTTCCTTTGCCCTTGGTTCACCCTCCAATGGCCGCCGCAGCCGGGCGGCCGGCACACTGCACTGATCCAATGGCAGGAGCCAGGTGCTTCTCCTAGTCTCCCATGGGGTGCAGGGCCCAAGCACTTGGGCCATCCTTCACTGCACTCCCGGGCCACAGCAGAGAGCTGGCCTGGAAGAGGAGCAACCGGGACAGAATCCGGTGCCCCGACTGGGACTAGAACCCGCTGTGCCGGCACCGCAAGGCGGAGGATTAGCCTAGTGAGCTGCGGCGCCAGCCTCTGAACACTCTTGAAATGAATGAAAATATAGAAAGTTTCAGGACAAAGACAGAAGATATTTTTTAAAAAGGAAAATTAAAAAAACTTTTTGCCTAACCTTGAGCTGTCTGCAGAGTTTATGGTCCACTCGGTCTCCTATGGCAACTGCCCCCTCTGTCGCGAGCTCCACCTCCTCCCAACTTTGCAACAATCCATCTAAATGGCATCTCCTCTTACAAAGTCCAGACTGGGCTTTTTGCTGGGCAGGGAAGCCTTGTGCAGGAGTTCCCAAGAGTTGTCGCCCTCCAAAAGGTTTGGTTTTTTTCCCTGGTGACCTCCTGGATTCACAAGAAGCAGAGCCCCCCGCCCCGATCTGGCTCGGGGAAGGGGACTCCGCAGTCAGCACACGCTCTAGGGGCTATGAACACGGACGCCCTCCCCGGGGCAGCTCCGCTTTCCCTGGAGGGCCCTCCGTCCCCCACGTCCTACCTAAGTTTTGCTGCTCCAGGACTTCAGCTTGAACGTGGCCCGATAGGCCCACATCCGACGGCCTTGCAGCCTCACAGCCAAACAGAGCTGGCCACCTCCCCCCGCGAGACGGAATTTCGAACTGGCTCCTTGCATTGCCCTAGGTGCAGATGGCCAGTCCCCTTCTGGACAGGCTGTCCACGGCCACCTCTCACCTCTGGCCCCATCTGCTGGCCCGGGGAAAGGCCAGGTGGTGGGACCCACGGCTGCTTCGAGTCCGTGTCTCTTCCAAGGGGCGCTGCTGAGACAAGCCGTGATGGTGCTCACTAGGGTTCTCCAGGACAGCTCCAGGGAGCCCGGGGTGCAACTGAACGGGGGCTGTTTGGAAGTCGGCGCAAACCCACCCCCTACAACCGAGTGTGTCCTCTGCTCACTGCTGGAGGTGGCATCTCCCGCTGGGGTCACCAGGCCCTCGCACACAGGCGGAGGTGCCCCGCCAGGAGCCCCCTTCCCGCCCCAGGATCCGAAACTGCAGCACAACCCCCAACAAGAGCAAGTTCTGTGTCTACTGCCTGGCTCCGGCTAGCGTAATTATTTGTTTTGTGTAAAGGGAAAGCCTTTATTTATTTATTTATTTATTTATTTAAGATGTGCAGTGAGAGGACTGGATGGGGTTACAGTGTGTGACGATATTTGCCTGTCAAATTATCATTTGCATTTTTATTTGGGGATAAAAGGAAACAAAATAAAAAAAATATCTCCACAGTCGCAATAGGATCTAAGGATTTTATCAAGGTATGTGATTTTATTTCTTCATCTTTAAACCACTTTTACTCCATCTCACTACAAACAATATAATCTTAACAGGCACCACACTGTGTTTGCTATCAGGGAGAATATTGCCATAATTAAATGTTATTTCTGTGAGGACGTGTGTGTCGCAGGTTGAGACAAGATCATATGTGGCAGTATATTGCAATTTGCAAAATGGCCTCACTCCTGCTGCTTCAGTAACTCACTCCGGAACAGCAACGACTGGAAAGCGACAGACTTCCAGGATAAAGGTGCAGTGATGGCTGCAGACAGCTACAACAAGTGATAAACAGCATCTATCAAAAACAAAAAATAAAATGCAGAAAAGACTAGGCAGCAGACCTTCCACAAATACTGTATTTATCCACACAAATCTACAGGCCTCCGTCCTCTCCCATATGTTCCATTTCGTCCTTTTTGCAACAGGAATGCCTACCCTGAGGGTAAATCAATTTAAAAAATCAAAGAGTAACCACTCGTTCATGCAGAGGTAGCATCCTTGTGGGAGCATGCTTCTGGATTACAATGAAATCTGAGGAGTAAGCACTGCCCTGTTGGTTAATAAATGTTCCTATCTCTAAGAATTCTTTTTTTTTATATAGGTTCTTTATTTTATTGTTTGATGACAGAAAGTGTAGAAATATCCATTATATTTATATATCCATTATATTTTCTTCCTAGAGTTTTTCAAATAAATGCATTTAATATCTATGTAGATATTTATAAAAATATAAATTGTTTTTAGAGCATTAATTGATCACCTACCCTTTGCAATATTCAATATTAGAACTAAATACAACGTAAGCTATGTTCTCTTCTTTTTTCTTTTTTTTAACTTTTATTTAATGAATATAAATTTCCAAAGTACAGAATATGGATTACAATGGCTTCCCCCCCATAACGTCCCTCCAACCCGCAACCCTCCCCTTATCCACTCCCTCTCCCCTTCCATTCACATCAAGATTAATTTTCGATTCTCTTTATATACAGAAGATCACTTTAGCATACATTAAGTAAAGATTTCAACAGTTTGCTCCCACACAGAAACATAAAGGGAAAAATACTGTTTGAGTACTCGTTATTGCATTAAATTTCAATGTCCAACACATTAAGGACAAAGATCCTGTTCACATATTTGCTGTGAATATTTTTCATTGGAAAAATGATATGATCAATGATAATTATTTAATAGTTCAGTGCTGACAATGCAAAGGGACGGAAATACAAATAGGGAAGTCATAATGTTTGGCTGTTTCACAGCCATAGTGAAATCGGATGACCTCTGAAGAGGAGGCTGGTCCAGCACTACTAACCTAACCATGGGAGGTAAAAAGGATTTTATCATCTAGCCTGTAGGAGCAATTATCCAAAGTTAGCTTAAATGTGTATACCTGCACTGAACTAGATGGATTAAACAGAAACCTATTCTTAATATTTTCAGAAAATAACAAATTAAACTGAATTGAGAAGTAAAATATCCAGAATACAGATCTTCTTCATGAAACAGAGAAATTCAAAGAGTGAAAACACATTAGCATTATGAGTCTGCTTAGTGTAAAACAATACATTACAGTCGACCTTACTCCTGTTTAAAAAAATTCACTTTCAATGCACAACCTGTTCCAGTTAATTCTTTGTTCGAGCAAAGCAAGATGATTTCCCCTATGTTTTACACTGAGGAAGTAAAAATAGATGAAGTGTGTACCAACAATCTCTCTGTAAGAATAAAAATACAGTATTAAAAATAGGCCTCTTATTCCAACATATAGACACTCACATAAGCATATCACCTATAATCTGAAATCTGAGAGACCAACAGGAATCAAGACAGGAGTGCCATGGGGTATCAGCACTTTAGGGAGAAAGACAGGAAGTCAAAATAAGTGTGACATTAGGCGTGAGGCTCTTACAGAATAAGAAGATGGTGTCAGCCATTAACTCGTAAAAAGAAATTGGTTTAGACTAGACAGAGAGGTGGGGTTTGCAGACAAAGATGCAGACACACAGGAACCATTTACAGCAAGGAGTGTACCTATGTTGAGAGAAGTTCCCACATAACTTTTGCACAGGATACAAATTCATCAAGTATGTTCTATGAAGTGTTATTTCAATCATGTAGCATAATTAAGGAACAAAGTAATACAGATAGCTGGGTCTTAGCCTTACAAACAGTTGCTCTTATCATTTAAAAGTATGTTGAAATTGGAATAATTCTGGTGTATTGCCAATATATTCTGTCTTGTTTAACACAATACCTAACTCTTGGGGAGTGGGGAGACATTGGGCAAAAGGCTTCATACTTGTAGTTACAGAGAGGAATAAAGAATTTAAGATTATGAAGATGCTAAATGAAGATGCAATTATTCCATAGTATACATTATAATCTTTCCAAAAATGAAATTTGAAAAACCTAATTCTTTTTCATAAATTTATAATTTATAACACTGTCTTACTATAATATAATGCTGATACCCTTAGAAATTACAATTGTATTCAAAGCTATTTACTACCACATTAAATGTTCCCAGATTATTACAAAACTTTTCCCGCTGGCCCAGGTAGGATACCCCCATCATTTTTCTTTGTTTAAAATACTCAAGTGTAAGCTTAATTTTAATCTTGACTAAAACAAAATAACATACTACCAAAATTTTGAACCTTGCATATTAATGTAAAAACATCAATTCAAGAGAAAAATGCCTGAAGTCTTCTCTATGCAGTAACAACAGTAATATAATAGATATTTTGAATGGAGGAAGGTGTGTTTGCCTTCTCTTAAGTTTTTGGAACACATCTGACTTCTAAATAAATAAAACGAAAATTTACTGAAAAAAAAAAAATCATGGGGCTGGCACTGTGATGTAACAGGTTACACCACTGCCTGGAATACCAGTATCTCATATGGGTGCCACTTGGAGTCCTAGTTGCTCCACTTCCAATCCAGCTCCATGCTAATGTGTATGGGAAAGCAGCAGAACATGGCCCAAGTCCTTGATGCCCTGCATCTATGTGGGAGACATGGATGAACCTCCTGGCTCCAGGCTTGAGAATGGCCCAGGCCCCGGGCAATGCAGCCACTTGAGGAGTGAACCAACAGAACAAAGATCTCTGTCCTTCCTGCTCTCTCTGTAATTCTGTCAAATAAATAAATGAATCTTAAAAAAAAAAAAAAAAAAAAAAAAAAAAAAAAAAACAGAAAAATTGAAACAAAAAGAACAATAAGATCAGTGAAATGAAGTGCAGGTTTTTTGAGAAAAATAAAACGAGAAGGGGGGAGGGGGAGGAAGGGAGGGAGGGAGGGAGGGAGGGAGGGCGGGCCTAAATTAATAAATCAGGGATGCAAAGGACATGTTACAGCAGATACCACAGAAACAAAAAAGATCCAAGTACTCCACAGTGTCAGGAAAATGGCGCAGTTTTATCTACACCCTGATTTACAAACTATGCCCTGGCTCCCACCGCCATTGCTGAAAGCCAGGTAGCCACATAACCCAACCTGTGCCAAGCTCCACCCTCAATCTGATAGGATTGGCTATGCCTGCTTCCCTGGCCACCCTCCGGCAAAGCTTTCAAAGGACCTGTTCCTGAACACGTGGCTCTTCTCGGCTTCTCTCCTCTCTCTTGAGCCTTCCTCTCCTCTCTCACTCCCCTCTTTCCTCTCCTCTCATCTTTCTCTCTTATTCTCCTTCTCCCTCTTCGCCCTTTCCCGCCGGTCTGCTGGGTTTTCCCCAATAAACCCTTTCCCTTACTCCAGTGTTTGGTGTGCTTTGTGACGGCTAAAAGGAATTATCACAAACACCTATATGCTAACAAACTGAAAAATCTAAAAGAAATTGATAGATGTCTGGATACACACAATCTACAAAAAGTGAGTGATGAAGACACAGAAAATCTAAATAGACCAATAACCAAGATGCAGACTCAATCAGTGATACAGACACTCAAAATAAAGAAAAGCCCAGGACCAGATGGCTTCACTGCTGAATTCCACCAGACTTTTAAAGAACTAATTCCCATTCTTCTCAAACTATTCAAAAAAGTTGAAAAGTAAAGAATGCTCCCAAACTCCTTCTACGAGGCCAGCATCACCTTAAATCCAAAACCAGAAAAAGATACAACACAGGAAAAGAACCAATATTCCTGATAACCATAGATGCAAAAATCCTGAACAAAATACCAATAGAACCCAACAACACATTAGAAAGATCATTCACCCAGAACAAGTGGAATTTATCCCTGGTATAAAGGGATGGTTCAACACATGGAAATCAAGAAATGTGGGGCCAGCACTGTGGCCTCGGAAAACATAAGATGGCCCAAGTGCTTGGGCCCCTGCACCCACGTGGGAGACCCAGAAGAAGCTCCTGGCTCCTGGCTTTGGATCAGCTCAGCTGTGGCCATTGCAGTCATTTGTAGAGTGCATCAGAGGATTGAAGACACTTCTCCCACCCCCAGCTCTGCCTTTCAAATAAGTGATAAAAAAAATCTTTAAAAAAGGTGATACATTACATTAACAAATTAAAGAATAAAAACCACATGGGCCGGCGCCACGGCTCAATGGGCTAATCCTCCACCTGCAGCACCAGCACACCAGGTTCTAGTCCCTGTCAGGGCGCTGGAATCTGTCCCAGTGGCCCTTCTTCTAGGCCCTCTTCCACAGCCCTCTGCTGTGGCCCGGGAGTGCGGTGGAGGATGGCCCAAGTGCTTGGGCCCTGCACCCCAAGGGAGACCAGGAGAAGCACCTGGCTCCTGCCTTCGGATCAGCACGGTACACCAGCCGCAGCATGCCAGCCGCAGTGGCCATTGGAGGGTGAACCAATGGCAAAGGAAGACCTTTCTCTCTGTCTCTCTCACACTGTCCACTCTGTCAAAAAAATAAAAATAAAAACCATATGAGTATCTCAATAGATGCAGAGAAACCATTTGAAAAAACTCAACATTCTTTCATGATAAAAACCTTAAGCAAATTGGGTAAAGATGGAATATTCCTCGACATAATGTAGGTAATCTATGATAAGCACACAGCCGGCATCATATTGAATGGAGCAAAGTTGGAAGTATTTCCACTAAGATCAGGAAGACGACAAGGAAGCCCACTTTTTTTTTTTTATTTTTAAAATTAAGGTAAACAAGGCCCGAGGGACTGTGCGGGGTTTGGCTGGCTGGAAGGTGCGGCGGCGAGACCGGGCGGGAAGATGCCAGTGGCGGTGATGGCAGAAAGCGCCTTCAGCTTCAAAAAGCTACTGGATCAGTGCGAGAACCAGGAGCTCGAGGCTCCTGGAGGCATCGCGACGCCCCCGGTGTACGGCCAGCTGCTGGCTTTGTATTTGCTGCATAACGACATGAATAACGCGAGATACCTCTGGAAGAGAATACCGCCTGCCATAAAGTCCGCGAACTCTGAGCTCGGGGGGATCTGGTCGGTGGGACAGAGGATCTGGCAGAGGGACTTCCCCGGGATCTACACGACCATCAGCGCTCACCAGTGGTCCGAGACGGTGCAGCCCATCATGGAGGCACTGAGAGACGCAACAAGGAGGCGAGCCTTCGCCCTGGTCTCCCAGGCGTACACCTCGATAATCGCGGACGACTTCGCCGCCTTCGTGGGGCTTCCCGTGGAAGAGGCCTGAAAGGTATCTTGGAGCAAGGATGGCAAGCTGACTCCACCACGAGGATGGTGTTGCCCAGGAAGCCAGTTGCAGGAGCCCCAGATGTTTCCTTTAACAGATTTATTCCCTTATCAGAGCCCGCCCCAGTGCCTCCGATTCCTAACGAGCAGCAGCTAGCCAGACTGACCGATTATGTGGCTTTCCTGGAGAACTGATTGATCCCAGAGTTCAAGATCCACCTTCAGAATCTTGTCCATTGACGCGTAGAGAAGCATAAAATTTTTTTTCCAATTTATTGGCTGGATTAAGCACCTCAGCATTCCTGAGTATGTGATAAAATACATGTGTAATATAAAGTGTATTATATATACTTTGAACTCAAACATACTGAAAGTTCATTGAAATAATTCTCATCATTTAAGATTGAGCAGTTTGGATGGAGCCTGTCAGTATTATGCAATTTCTATTTCCTGGTGACTCAAAATGAGCTTTTTGCTTCATGTAGAACAGTGGTTGTCAGCGGTCTTTGCGCTGCCCCCGCACAGGCCGCACTCCCATCTGTACTGTTGGCTGATGGCCGCCGTGACTGGCTGAGGTTTGAGGAGGACAGTCCCCACGGGCCACCCCGCATTGCTGGGGACTGTGACTCATCCTCATTGCAGAATACGCTCTCTTCTCCCCGGCCCCTGAGAATCACTAATGCGGATACAGAAAAATAGCCACGGGACAAATAAACCATTTCCATGGTAAACCAAGTCAGTAACATGGAGTTTTTTCCAATAGTGTGAGTAAAACCCTTGCTGGCAGTAGAGGCGTCCTGGGGAGTACGGAGCTGTCAGGCCTCCTTCAGAAGAAGGGACAGTGTGGAGTGCTCGCTGGGGACTGAAGCTCCTTAGAGAAGCCAGGCACTCAGGACCACTGTCCTGCCACCTCTTGGCTGTGTGCTCAGTCCTTGGTTCAGGTTCTGTGTGGAGAATCCCTGGACACACCTGCTTCTCGGGGCATAGCCATCTGAGTGTGTGAAGCTGTTTATTGTATCTTCAGGTTGAAACACCCCTTAGTTCAATTACTCTGCGTTTGTTCAATAAATACTTAATTTAATTCTTTAAAAAAAAAATTAAGGTAAACAAATTTCATACATACATATTTACAAACACAATGATACTCCCCATCTTACCCAGCCACGCTCGCTCCCACACTCCCATCTTTCTTCTTCCTCCCTTTCCAAAGTTCTATTTCCAGTTTGCTATACACTCAAAAGATTAACTATACACTAAGCAAAGAGTCCAAATAGTATGAAGAAAAAAACAACTGTTCCTCAACAGTAGAGAAAAGGGGTGTAATGCCCCCTTTCACCACTATTCAATATAGTTCTGAAAGCCACTAGCTAAGAAAAAGAAGGGAAACAAATTGGAAAGGAGGAATTGGAATTATCCACTTTAATATGACATGATCTTATAGATTGTATAACCAAAAGATGTCACTAAGAGACTATTGGAGCTCAGAAAACCCATTTGGTAAAGTTGTAGAATAGAAAAATAAACAAAATCAATAGCCTTTGTATACTCAGACAATATCATATCTGAAAGAACATGTAGGATCAGTCCCATTCACTATAGCTACAAAAATATTAAATATCTTGCAACAAATTTTACCAAGGATATAAAAGATCTCTAAAGTGAAAATTACTATGCATTAAAGAAATAAAAGACACAAAAAATGGAAGAATCTTCCATATTTGTGGATTGGAAGAATATGATCAAAATGTGCATACTATCCAAAGCAATGTGCAGATTCAACACAATCGCAATCAAAATAATGACATCCTTCTCAGAGATGGAAAAAACTGACGCTAAAGTTCATATGGAAATACAAGAAACCCTAAATAGCTAAAACTACCTTAAACAACAACAAAAAAGCCAGAGGCATCACACTGCCAGATTTCAAGATATACTACAGGGCAACTGTAACCAAAACAGCCTAGTACTGGCATAAAAATAGGCATGTAGACCAATGAAACAGAACAGAAATCCCAAAAACTAATCCACACAGCTACAACCAACTAATCTTTGACAAAGGAGCTAATCCACCCCTGGTAAAAGAACAGTGTCTTCAAAATATTGTGCAAGGAAAATCAGATCTATGCATGCAGAATATGAAACAAGAACCTTACTTTACACCCTCCATAAAAATCAACTCAAAATAGATCAAGCATATAAATCCATGATCTCATACCACCAAACGACTAGAGGAGAACACTGGGGAAATTCTGCAAGACATTGGCATGGGCAACGGCTTCTTGGAAAAGACCCCAGAAGCACAGGCAATAAGAGCAAAATAGAGACAAATGGGATTACATCAAGGTGAGAAGCTTCTACACTGCAAAGGAAATGCTCAACAAAGTGAAGAAGCAACTGACAGAATGGGAGAAAATATTGGCCAACTACACTATTGATAAAAGATTAAAATCCAGAATCTATAAAGAGCTCAAGAAACTCAACAACAACAAAACAAACAATCCAGTTAAGAAATGGGCAAAGGACTTGAAAAGGCATTTTTCAAAAGAAGATATTCAAATGGCCAACAGACACATGACAAAATGCTCAGGATCACTAGCCATTAGGGATATGCAAATCAAACCACAATGAGGTTTCACCTCCCCCCAGTCAAAATGGCTCTCCTACAGAAATCAACAAACAATAAATGCTAGTGAGGACATAGAGAAAAAGGCACCCTAATCCATTTTTGATTGGAATGTGAACTAGTAGAACCACTGTGGGAGATAGTACACAGATTCCTCAGAAATCTGAAAACAGACTTATGAAATGACCCAGCAATCCTACTCCTGGGAATTTACCCAAGGGAAATGGAATCAGCATATGAAAGTCTTATCTGTATCCCCATTTTTATTGCCTCTCAATTCACAATAGCTAAAAAATGGAATCAACTCAGATGTCTATCAACCAATGACTGGATAAAGAAAACATGGTATATCTACACTACAGAACACTACTCACAGCTGTAAAAAAGAATGAAATCCTGTCTTTCCCAACAAAATGGATGCAACTGGACATAATTATACTTAGTGAAATAAGCCATCCCAAAAAGACAAATATGTTTTCCCTGATCTGTGGTAACTAACAGAGTACAAAAAATGTATAGGAACAAAATAAACATCTTTTCATTTGATTTTTATCTCTATAGAAACACAAGAGAACCTGAAGAGCTAAAACTTTCCGTCTTAGTCAAAGTGCGCTCTGTGTATTTCTTACTTGTTGAATATTCTGGTTAGTGGTACATTAAGCCTGTGATTATAGAGCATACTGAAATTGTTTTGCAAAAATGTAAAGAAAGGAAGGAGGGAAGGAAGAAAGGAAGGAAGCGGAGTGAGGGAGGGAGAGAGGCACAGAGGGAAGTATGGTTATCTTCTAAGAACTGCACCTATGAAATACATGAAATCCATTCTATTTATGTTAATAACAACTTTTTAAAAAAACTCTAACCCCTGAAAAATCAGGATCTAAGTCTTACATAGAAATGCACTGTTTGAGATGAACAGTCTATACTTGAACTTACTCTCCTGCCTATTCTGGCTAGAAAGCATTGAAACATTTGATGACTTGTGAGGCACTCAAATTGATATTTCCAATTCAAACTGGAAGGCTGGATGAAGGATTTGTAATAGAACTTTGGTGCCAATTCAATCTAGTCACTGCATGTAGAGATAGATTCAAACTGATCTAGTACAACAAATCCCATGTTCCATAAGTCACAGAGGCAAGGCATAAGTGAGCAAGGAAGATCAAATGCAGTATTTGTGCACTATCACAAGAATGATTCTCCTAACCTTGTAAGACAAAATTGAAACTGAAAAGCCCTGACTCATGAAGATAGCATTTATAAAATTCTTTCCATAATTCTTTTCTTTAGTAAAAAAAATAGCCCAAGTAAGTCAAATTTCTCAATTAATACTGACCTTTATCAGTAGGGCCACCTGCTTGTAAATGTATGTAAATTAGAAATACAGGAAACAATATTCTGCAGTGGGAACAGCACACCATACCAGGAATAACATTTTTAATTTTCTTTTTCAAGAAAAAAACCCATAAGCATCCATTAAATCTGATGACCACAATAACTCAATGAACTAAGATATAGTTTTAAGTCTCACACTAATGTCAAAGATGGAGAAATAAATGGTAGGAAGATTGTTAAGTGGATAGACACATTTAAATATCTTTAAACACAGCACACGCAAAAGGTACTTATTTAATCTCAATTAAATGACCCCTGTTTCCTTGGCTCATCTTTAAACACAAAAATTAGTCATTAGTTAACTGAAGTCGAAATGAAGGTCTATGCTCAATCAAGAACAGGCAAACATCTGTCTTTTTCTGTTTGCCATTATTGTCAATGAGTTGGAACTGTTTTTTAATTAGTCTTAATAGAATGTTGAGATGTCATATAACAAACAGAACACCCGTGAACCAGAAAGCCATAGGGCATTTGCGCTGTGTGAACTGCAGACATACAGAATCGGGTCTACCATTTTAGGAGGAGTACCTCTGATGAAGAGCTGCTCCTCTCCACATGGCCGTACACACACTCACCCCTCAGTAAAGGGCATCCGGGGTCACAGACAGATCGTGAGGTACCAGCCAGTCTTAGAGCCACTACTCTACAATGCACAACTTTGCCCGCACACACAACACGTTTAGTAGAGAAGAAAGGTGACGTGATCAGAAAGGGCTTTGAGAAATGCTCCGGATTTAAGTAAGCAATTACTCACAATTCCCAGTGTCTTACGTCCCTAAAAAGCATCTATTAGAAGACATTTATGGCCGGCGCCGCGGCTCAATAGGCTAATCCTCCACCTGCGGCGCCAGCATCCAGGGTTCTAGTCCCGGTCGGGACACCGGATTCTGTCCCGGTTGCTCCTCTTCCAGGCCAGCTCTTTACTGTGGCCAGGGAGTGCAGTGGAGGATGGCCCAAGTGCTTGGGCCCTGCACCCACATGGGAGAACAGGATAAGCACCTGGCTCCTGGCTTCGATTCACCGCAGTGCGCCAGCCATGGCGGCCACTTGGGGGGCCTCTCTCTAACTCTGCCTGTCAAAAAATAAAAATAAAAAAAAGAAGACATTTATGTTTATTCTGTGAATGTCCAGATCCCATCTGGCTTTGAAAATGAAATCAACACCTTGATTGGGACTAGAAGCCAAGAGAATCAATGGAAATGGGAACAAAAGGTAACATGTTCCCTAAGGCCAGAGATTTATAAATTCCTCTAGCAGTTCTGTCTCCTATGAACACTTGTATTTACTGCATAAACTAAACAGTGATCAACAAGATGCTGTTACCTATGTTTATAACTATTTTTAATTCTCAAAAAATAAACTCTGCTCAAGAGTAAGGAATTTTTAAATGGCTACTTTATACGCTGATTACATAACTGTTGGCATATGTGAAAAAGTATTTGGCTTGCAGACAACATTGGATTTACTGCTCCGGTGCCGTAACACTTGGGTTACTATCAGTCACACAAAGAGTATCTAAAGTTCTACCTCGGCTGAGAATGTCTGTACTGCCTTAATTAGTAGTTGCAAAAAGACTTCAGGAGAGAGACAGCTATATGCTTATTTCCTTTTCTAAGTAAATCTCATCTGGCAAAATTAGGTAATTCTATAGAAGTGAAGACTGCTATCACAATGGTTTATGAATGGTAAAGAAGAAATGCTTTAATCTAATTCACTTTATAGGCAATTCAGCAATGTATTTCTGTAACATCTACTATAAAACAGTAGCAACTACACTGTTTAAGGCTCCAAACCAGTGGTCTCACACATGGCTGCACATTGAAATTATTTTGGAACTTTACAAAATACTGATGCTGGGGTTCTGCCCCAGAGGATCTGGTGTAATTGATTGGAAGGTGTGTGAGGGTCACTAGTCTCAAAAGCTCCCCAGATTCTCCTTTTTTAAAAGATTATTTATTTGAGAGAGAGAGAGAGAGAGAGAGAGAGAGAGAGAAGTCTTCCATCCCCTGGTTTACTACACAAATGGACTCAATGGCTGGAGCTGGGCCGATTCGAAGCCAGGAGCATCTTCCTGTTCTCCCATGCAGGTGCAGCGACCCAAGAACTTGGGCCATTTTCTACTGCTTTCCCAGGTCATAGCAGAGAGCTGGATCATAAATGGAGCGGCCGGGACTCAAGCGGCGCCCACTACGCCACTGCTCTGGCCCCCTTAAATGATCTTAATATCCAGAAAGAACAGCTGTTCTAGGTCTAGGTGGGCTCCTCAGCAACTCTAGCCACCATCCAAGGATCGAGCTAGCAGGACGCTATATAAGGGCATTAGGATACATGGACCTAGCTAGCTGCAGTACCACTGTGCACTGGCAACATGGCAAACACCGGAACAGAAGCCACAGGAAGCGCCTTAATGACAGGAGACTATACAATCACGCTCACTTAAGGCTGCATACTTTATTTATTTATTTATTGACAGGCAGAGTGGACAGTGAGAGAGAGACAGAGAGAAAGGTCTTCCTTTGCCGTTGGTTCACCCTCCAATGGCCGCTGCAGCCAGCGCACCGAGCTGATCCGATGGCAGGAGCCAGGTGCTTCTCCTGGTCTCCCATGGGGTGCAGGGCCCAAGCACTTGGGCCATCCTCCACTGCACTCCCGGGCCACAGCAGAGAGCTGGCCTGGAAGAGGGGCAACCGGGACAGAATCCAGCGCCCCGACCGGGACTAGAACCTGGTGTGCCGGCGCCTCAAGGCGGAGGATTAGCCTAGTGAGCCGCGGCACCGGCCGGCTACATACTCTTATAAAATGAAGTCTTGCCAGCATAAGTTTGAAATTCTACCAGGCAACAAGATCCTTATCCTTCTAATGTATACGAGAAAATGGAGGTTGCTGTAAGGCTTAGAGACAATCTGTGCAGAGAACGCGGTATGGATAATGGCACAGGACTGCTGAGGATGGGTATTTTACCTTTGCAATTTGGTACCCGAGGGTAAATGTTACACAGATATAAATGTCTAACAAACGTTATCTTCCGAGGTGGGTGGGAGACAAGGCAGATGGAATTTAGGATTCTCAGTCTTCTCTTGGATCCCCAAGAGTGCCCCCAGGACATGAGAACACATTTTATCAGGGCCCAGAGAAAGAACATGGGAGAATGCCCATCTCAGTGTTGGTACAGGAGCTCTCTGCAGTCGCCTGAGCCTACAAAACAGGGGATCAAGGGCTCACATCCCCCACGTCAGCCATACCTCAGTCAAGGATGTGGGCTCAAGGCAGTGTTTTCCTGTTCACTCAGCCATTCCACTGGTCAGTTTTTAAGCATGTAGGTCTTCATGCAGTCACACTGAATTTTATTTTCAACAAAAGGTCACAACATTCTATGTGCTAAATTCTTAACACGCATAAAAATAAGATATTTAAAGAAATATCACAAGAAAAGGAATGGCGCTCTTCAAAATAACATACAGCTTACAGGAATGACTGGCACATCCCAAGTACTCTATAAATACTTGCTGAATGAATACATTTATTTTATGCCAGTTATGACAGGTAGGCCAAATTTCATATACTTCCCCAAGAGTAACAAAACAATTCTGAAGAGCTATTAAGAAATATAAATCCAGGGAATTCATGTCTCTTCTGCTAATTGGTATCAGTGATAAGGACTATTAACTTAAAATATGCCTATTTGCTACGAAAAGAATTTAATAATCCATCATTCATATTACATTACCAGGTTATAAGGTAAAGAACCTAGCAGTAACAAAATTAAACAATTATAAGCTACACTATACTAATAGCAATAATTTCACTTAAGACAGATTTCTCCTCACTTAATTGGTACCTGTGCCCAAACATCAAGAGAAATAATTCCAGCATGAAGGCAAATGACAATATATTATTTTTGCTTATTCTTTCAAAGATAAAAAAAAAATCAATGAGTACAAGATAAGAAAAAGCAGCACCGTTTAGCAATGGATTTTGCAACTGCACCAGCCCCTGACTGCTGTGTGTGACTGGCAGTATCACTTCTTCATGACAGGACTCATTTAATGACATAAGAACCTTCCACTAATTCAGCATTCCAAAGCTGAACTAGTAATTAGTTGGCATGAATCCTACTGAATTACCACATATTTTGTGACCAAATTTTAATAGGTCTATCTCATCTATATTCACACAATACTGTTAAACCAATTATATGTTATATGTTGCCTTAAAATAAATCTACTTTCTTCTTCACATTAGAACCTTTCCCTGAATTACAAATATGCAGGAAAAATAGCATTTTAATTAAAACAAACTGGGTACCTAATCACATCTTGAGTTATACTCCAATCTACCTCCAGATAAGCACCTTTTATTATTGTTAATAATTTGTTTCTCAAAATCCAGTGTTCAGTGCAGGATGAACAATAAGGAAGATACAACATCCGCTCAAAATCTTAAGATTCTGAATTACAAAAAAAGCAAATCTATGCATCTGAAATACTAATAGTAACTGAGAACTTTACAGTAATCATTTCTCAGTGGCACAGCAATTACTGAATGACAAAAATCATCCCAAGCTTTCCATGATAGATGCAATCTTTTGTAGGCAAAAAAAGCTGTTTTCAGATACAGCGGAAGGAACAGAGATTCTAAGTGAAGTGTGAGCATCATTTTGGGCAGTGCTACACCTGACATAGTGCCCCACTGTGTGGATGGTGACAATGCTGCCTGCTGACCCAGCCCCTTCCCTGTAAATCCCTCACCTCACCCCGCTGTTTCACGGCTCTATCCTTGTTTTGTTTCTGTTTTCTCTCAAGCTCTGAGGCTCTGTTTTTAAGGGGAGGCCATCATTCTTCTCAACCCCAACCCTCAAGCAGTGAGTCTTCCTGTGTCTCCAGGACTTTGCCAGTCTCCTTCCCAGGGACTGTGTGGGAATGGGTATAAAATATAATTCGGTGACTGAAAGGGCTGCTGGATCTGCGGGAACTTACTGTAAAGGCCTGCTGCTCCTCATTGCCAGGAAGAGGCGCATTCCTCTTTTACACTTCTAGTCATTATTATCTATAAGGCCCTCTGCAGACTGAGGAAAGAAGAGGACAAATCCACTGTCAGGTTGAGAAGGTGGAAATGGAAAAGTGGGAAAAATCTGAGTTTTGATTATGCCATTGGAACCTCCAATTAACAGTCCAGAGAACTGCCCTTCTGGCCAGCGCCGCAGTTCAATAGGCTAATCCTCCGCCTTGTGGCGCCGGCACACCGGGTTCTAGTCCCAGTCGAGGCGCTGGATTCTGTCCCGGTTGCCCCTCTTCCAGGCCAGCTCTCAGATGTGGCCAGGGAAGGCAGTGGAGGATGGCCCAAGTGCTTGGGCCCTGCACCCCATGGGAGACCAGGAGAAGCACCTGGCTCCTGCCATCGGATCAGCGCGGTGCGCCGGCCGTGGCAGCCATTGGAGGGTGAACCAACGGCAAAGGAAGACTTTTCTCTCTCTCTCTCTCACTGTCAAAAAATAAAAATAAAAATAAACTGCCCTTCTTCAGGGCTTCTTATTATGAAGACAGTGTCTTTTCTCACAGTGTAAGTCACTTTCAGTTGGTTTTCCATTACTTGTGGCTGAAAATATCCCAACTAAGGAACACTGGAATGGACTTCAAGTACTACCTTGTGCTCAGGCGTACTTACAAAACCTGATTACTCATTA
Source organism: Oryctolagus cuniculus (assembly GCF_051225735.1). Lineage (NCBI taxonomy): Eukaryota > Metazoa > Chordata > Mammalia > Lagomorpha > Leporidae > Oryctolagus > Oryctolagus cuniculus. Next base: position 98,399,579 of record NC_142878.1, on the reverse strand, counting down.
AGCCAAAAACTAAGTCTCAATTCACAAGTACTTTAGAGAGATCCCATTCTCCGAAGACAAAGTAATACAAAGTGAAAATCAGAAAAAATATAAGCCAAAATTATCTAAATAAGGGAAATATCTTGAAAATTTTCCATAAATCACTCCTAAATAAGTTTAAGAAGTAATTACAATTATCTTCTGAAAATAATGACAGTAAGAAAGTTACATATCCAAAAAAAAAAAAAAAAGAAAGAGAAAATACAGGAAAACAAAACAAAATGAATATACTCAGATATATAAGCAGAGGAAAAAGAATAAAAATTAAAGACTGGGGACAGCAGATAGAAAATCAGTTGTTCAGTGAAGAACTCAGAAAGCCAACAGCAAAAAGCAAAATAAAGATTAAAATAGATTAATCCAGAAAACAGTTGAACTGGAAAATGATCTAAGAGTTCTCTTAAACAGATTTGGGGAAGGCAAGCACCAGCCAGTCGAATGAAGACACGCTTAGAGGGAAAAAATGCAAAACGAGAGAGAGAAAGCTGCATGACCACAGTACCACAGAGACAGATGCTAGGAAAACTTAAAAGAACAGTATATTCAAGAAACATACTACAGGGCAGTATTAATCAAAACAGCCTGATACTGGCACAAAAACAGACATGTAGACCAAATGAACAGAACAGAAACCCTAGAAATCAACCCACACATCTAAAAACAACTAATCTATGACAAACAAGCTAAAATCAACCCCCAGAAAAACAAGAGTCAAAAAATGGTACTAGGAAAATTAGATCTCCACGTGCAGATCTAAGAAATAAAACCCCTATCTTAAACCCTCTACATAAATCAACTCAAAATGGATCAAGCATATAAATCCATGATCTCATACCACCAAACAACTAGAGGAGAACACTGGGGAAATTCTGCAAGACATTGGCATGGGCAATGGCTTCTTGGAAAAGACCCCAGAAGCACAGGCAATAAGAGCAAAATAGAGACAAATGGGATTACATCAAGGTGAGAAGCTTCTACACTGCAAAGGAAATGCTCAACAAAGTGAAGAAGCAACTGACAGAATGGGAGAAAATATTGGCCAACTACACTATTGATAAAAGATTAAAATCCAGAATCTATAAAGAGCTCAAGAAACTCAACAACAACAAAACAAACAATCCAGTTAAGAAATGGGCAAAGGACTTGAAAAGGCATTTTTCAAAAGAAGATATTCAAATGGCCAACAGACACATGACAAAATGCTCAGGATCACTAGCCATCAGGGAAATGCAAATCAAACCACCATGAGGTTTCACCTCCCCCCAGTCAGAATGGCTCTCCTACAGAAATCTACCAACAATAAATGCTAGTGAGAATGTGGGGAAAAGGGTATCCTAATCCACTGTTGGTGGTAATGTATAGTAGAAGAACCACTGTGGGAGACAGTTTGCAGATTCCTCAGAAATCTGCAAACAGATCTATGAAATGACCCAGCAATCCTACTCCTGGGAATTTACCCAAGGGAAATGGAATCAGCATATGGAAAACTTATCTGTACTGCCATGCTTAATGCAGATCAATTCAGAATACTTAAGTCATGGAATCAACCCAGATGTCCATCAACCAGTGACTAGATAAACAAAACATGGTATATATACACTATGGAATACTACTCACAGCCGTAAAAAAGAATGAAATCCAGCCTTTTGCAACAAAATGGATGCAACCTGAAGCCATTATACTTAGTGAAAAAAGCCAGTCCCAAAAAGAAAAATATCTTATATTTTCCCTGATCTGTGGTAACTAATAGAGCACAAAAAATGTCATATATATAAAAGAAATTGACATTTTGAGATTTGATTATTATTTACCACTCTTGTCTCTACTGTTGAAGAACTGGGTTTTTTTCTTTGCACTATCTATTGCATTCTTTACTTAGTGGAGGGTTAACCTTATGACTATAAGCATGCCAATGTAAAAATTGACAAAAATAAGAAAAGATGGAGGGAGGGTGGGAGTGTGGGTAAGAAGGAAAGTAAAGTAGAAAGCATTAGCATGCTCCTAAATCTGTATACATAAAATTTGTTCACCTTATATAAATTTTTAAAAATGAAAAAAAATACTGAAATTGAATACCAGCTTTTTAGAGTATCCCTAAGGAGCTCTCTTCAATCAGTACCTTGTCCTTGAAATTAAATGCTAAGAGCTAAGACTTTGTTTAGCAGTTTGGATCTTTGGAGAGCCACAGCCAATGTACTTTCTAACATTTTCTTTTTGTTGTTGTTGTTTTTACCTTTTTCTACTCCAAACTGATTTTCATGATATTGTCCCTTTTGAGAATGTATGCACTAACAATAAGCATGATTTTTCAGAAAAAAAAAATGAGCTTTCAACCAATTGCTGCTTGAAACTTTAACAGAAACCAATGATAAAACATAACACTTAACTGGCAGAGTCTCATAATCCTTATGCTACACTGAGACCATGAGCTAATTCCATCCTTAAACGTATTCTGATCAAGCTCAAACGGAACAGAGAGCCACACGCTCATGCTGGTACTGTGCAAAGCTACTTTCACACTACAGTGGTGGAGCTGGGCAGCTGTGATGGAAGCCACCTGACTCACAAGATCTAAAATATCAACGATTGGAACTTTACAAGGAAAATTCTCCAACTCCTGTTCCAGATCTAATACATAAATAACCTAACAAAACTAATACAACTACTGTATCAATTGCATAAAGGTTATAACATGCCTGTAAGATAAAATAAGGAGACACTGGGAGAGAATGAGAGGTGGAGAAGAATGCATCTTCTTATCAGACCTATGTGGAATGGTCACAAAATTGTCAAGGATTAGGGATAGGCATGGAACTAAAACTCAAATACAACTCTTAGAAATGTTTTCAAAGGGATGTAATGGGTTAAAATTAAAACACAGTTATAAAAATATACACTATCGCGGCCGGCGCCGCGGCTCACAAGGCTAATCCTCCGCCTTGCGGCGCTGGCACACTGGGTTCTAGTCCCGGTCAGGGCGCCGGATTCTGTCCCGCTTGCCCCTCTTCCAGGCCAGCTCTCTGCTGTGGCCAGGGAGTGCAGTGGAGGATGGCCCAAGTGCTTGGGCCCTGCACCCCATGGGAGACCAGGAGAAGTACCTGGCTCCTGCCATCAGATCAGCGCGGTGCGCCGGCAGCGGCGCCCATTGGAGGGTGAACCAGCAGCAAAGGAAGACCTTTCTCTCTGTCTCTCTCACTGTCCACTCTGCATGTCAAAAAAAAAAAAAATATATATATATATATATACACACATACTATCACAGTATTTACTTGCCAAAATTTAAAAATTTATTTTTAAGAGTATTTTTAGGTAAATAAAAAAAAAGGAAAAAAATTTTCTTTATACAAATGTAACAATTAGGGCTCACAAAATGAAGACTGACAAACAGCCAAAGGAGGGTCAGAAGAAAAACCACAGCACACACAAATACATTATAAAACATAAGAGACTGAAAATAAGTACACTTTAACTCAGGTAAGGTGGAGCAACAATAAATCCAAAAAATAGGACAGATACTGAAGGGAAATAGGACAAATTATTGAAGATGAAAGAAGGTATGAATTATGAAACAAAACAAAAATACCAAGACACTTGAAACCCAAGTTCTATGAAATGACCAACAAGACCACAGTCCTGGGAAGTACGATTAAGAAAAAAAAAAGACAAAGCCCTAATTAACCACACTAGAAATGAAAAAGGGAACACAACTTCAAATAACAGAGATTTACATCTTTCTCTGTCATTTTAATTTTAAAAGCTAGACAAACCAGATAAACTGAGTGAACAGAAAAATGAGCTCAAATTTACATAAAGAGTAAAAAACCTGTGAATGGACTAATAATCAGAATAAATTAAGATAATCAGTATTGTTTGACTCTTAAAAACAGATAAATGCAGATGGTTTTATGGAAGTGTCTTCTAAACCTTCAAAGAATAAATACTTCCCATGTTATATATACTGGGAAGAACAGAAAAAAAAATTTTTTAAAACCTTACCTAAGGTTTTAGGGAGGCCAGCATAATCAGATTCAAAAACAGGGCAAGTAAAGAACAGAAACTTATATGGAAATATGGGAATAACATCTAGTAACATAGTCCAAACATATTAAAATAAAATAAAGTATCATCTTCAGATATAAAAGTTCGGTAAGGACTGTGACACTACGGTGATTATCCAAAGCATATAAAATAGTTTTTAAAATTACAAAAAAAAGGAGGAGACAGTCCCAATAAACTTTTCTATATTCTCATTAAAATACAGACTGAAACATCATTTAATACTTAAAACTTGCCCCTATCAAAAGTGCTGGGAAACTCAGATAAGGAACATACACCAGAAATTAAGAGAAAACGTATTTAATGGTCAAATATTATAAGCATCCATTGTAATAGAGAGCTTAAAAAAAGACATACACATTCTACCTACTAACCCCCCCCACCCCCCCAGGATACTGACTCAGGTATTAAAAAAGATTTAAAAATTTAGAGATATAAATATTATAAAGTAAAATACAAGCTTATTGTAACTCACAAACAATATGCTTATTCACCTAGTAAATCAGAGGCAATCAACAGAAAAATAATGAGAGATTTTGGCAAGGAGACTACATACAAGGTTAACCCAAAAATCAATAGCTTTCTTACACCTTCAAAACAGCCAATTGAAGAACCTAATAGAAAAAAGCAACATAAACCTTAAAGTGGGTATAAAACTAAAAGAAATGTGCAAGAACTTTATGAAGAAAACTATAAAACTTTACTAAAGGACATAAAAGAAGCTGAATAAATGAGAAGATATACTGTGTTCAGGAATGGTGAGACTCAATATTGTAAAAATGTCACTTTTCAACAAAGTAATCTATAAATGTAACTGCAGTCTGTATCAAAATTTGAACATGATTTTAAGAATTTGACAAACTAATTCTAAAACTTGCATAAAATTATGTGTAAGAAGTTTAAAAAATAACAACGAAAGATGCTGAGCTATACAGTATGAAAATAATATAACCTGATATTAAAATGGTATATTTGTTGAGATAAATCTATTTATTTGAAAGGCAGAATTAGAGACAGAGAGATAGTGAGAGACAGAAAGATCTTCCATCTTCTGGTTCACTCTACAAATGGCTGCGATGGCCAGGGCTGGGCCAGGCCAAAGCCAGGAACTAGAAGCTTTTCCCGGTTTCCCCTGTGGCAGCAAGGGCCCAAGGATCTGGGCCATCTTCCACTGCTTTCCTAGATGCATTACAGGGATCAGAAGTGGAGCTGCCAGGACTTGAACCGGCACCCATATGGGATGCTGGTCTCAAAGGCAGCAGCTTTATCCACTATGCCATAGTGCCAGACCCAATGGTATATTAATATGATAAACACAGAACTGAAGCGAGAATCTACAAACCTTTAACTCTTCATCACCATCACTGCTGTCACCTTCATCACAGGTAAGACTGATTCATCAATCACTACGTGCAGGACCTGGCTCTGAGTTGTACTGATTAGCTCATTTAATACACCAAGTCATTAAAGTAGGAATTTTTGTTATTTCTGCTTTACAACTGAGAAACTTATAACATAGAAGGGTTAGGTAACGTCTAAACTCTCACATCTAGAGCATGGCAAGACCGGGATTTGAACCTGGCACATCTGATCATAGTACCACATACTGTCCTGAAATCATTTCACTCGTTTTAGAGTCTGGAAAGTAAACAAGGCCGAATTTCCAGTGAGGGATGTGCTGGCTATCTCCCGTGTACCGCTCTAGATCCCCTCTCCTCAGCTTGCCCTAGGCTACAGAAGCTGAACTGCTAGGGCTCCATTAGCAGGTCTCCTGGCTTGTGGCTACCAATAAGGTCCAGCCAATGGGGAACGAGGATAATAATTGGGTCAAGGTGTTTATTCTGCCTGTTCACTGCAATCCTCTGCCCCAGAGTCATCTCTGCACACAGGATCAGTTTCTAGGGAGTTACCACAAAGCTCACTAGAGCCTTAGGAAAAGGTCACAGCTCCTACCAGTTGGTCCTCCCCATTGGCCCCTTCAACATCTAGCTTGTATCTGCAAGCAGTCGTCCCTTAAGACTAATGGGAGGAAAGAGCAGTTCTTACTTGCTCGGGATACAACATTATTCCTTTAGGCTTCCCTAAACCACCGCACATTTGTGAAAACACCATATTAAAACCTTCTCAAATTATCTCTGAAAACTACATTGTCTACTCTCCACCAGGACTTTATTACACAAAAAAAGGACCAATTAATTAAATCAGCTACTTAACAAAAATTACTTTTTATTTTTTGAAAGACACAGAGTGAGAGAGAGACAGACAGAGATCAATCTTCTATCTACTGGCCAGGCTGATGCTAGAAGCCATGTTTCTTCCAGTATCCCATGCAGGTGCAGGGTCCCAAGGACTTGAGCCATCGTTCGCTGCCCTCCCAGGCACTTTAGCAAGGAGCTGGATTGGAACTGAAGCAACCAGGGCTTTTTAAAAACACTATTGAAAATCTCCAAACATCTATGTAAAAAGACAAACCACCCAAATGTAACACAAAAGGACAGTCATCAAACGTTTCATAAAGCTACAGTAATAAAATAGTATAAAACACCGATGTGTAAAAATGATAAGGGTTTCACTTCATGGGAAGATGGCAACAACCGGCCAATACTACCTACCAACAACATTAAAAATACTCAGAGAATAATTTCAGAAAAGTTTGTGTAAAATATTTCTGATCAGGAAGAAAAAGAAACTGTCGAGAAAACTGAAGGTTGACTCTCAAGAGGACAGTGAGCTACACAGTCGGGTTTCACCACAGTTCTGAAGGCTGCCTGGGGCTCCCATCTCTACCAGGTGGGGCACTCAAGACATTAATTCATTTGGAACCCCCAAATCCTGAACCAAAGCATAAAGATGAATGAGACACCAATCCCTGTGCAGAACAGCAAAGTAAGGAATCTCCTCTTGATGCAGGCAAGGGGACAAAGAGGATCTGAAGCCCCAGACGCCCCTGCAGCCCCACCTGCTCAACACAAATGCCACCTTTTGGGGCTGAGGAAAAGCACGCTTTCTGTGAAACCGCTACCCGGAATCAGCTCCAGGCAAGAATAAACAATGTGGCTGCCAACTGTGTCCCGTGACCTATACCTAGATTGTATTATTATAATAAAATTACCATGTAAACTAATATATTCCTACTCTGGTGATACACCTGATGGCATGACACTTCTGAGAAGAAAAAAAAGGTCAAGAGAATGGGCAGTACTTAAACTCCATGCCAAAACACTGCCCCCAGGAATATTCAATTAAATTCCACTCCACAGACCACCTCCTATGCCTGCAGATCATATAAAGGGAAAGCCCCAAATCTCGTTGGGCACAGCTCACTCTCACTCATGTCCACACACCCTATGGAATATCTACTTCTGCTTTGCATGCAATTAAGTCTTAGTCCTCCACTAACCTTTATCTGCATCACATCCTCAAACTGCATACTCAAATTCTTTCTTGAGTTAGAGACACGATCCTGGACTCAGCCATCCCACAATAGTTTGATTCACTGGGACGGAAAGGAAATCTCTTCCTTACAATTTATAAGCACTAGGGGTCCTCCCTCTCATCTGCCTCCAGATTCCTGCTGTTTTAACACGGAGATCCAGAACAATCTCAAACAATTTAATGCAGCTTTCAAGTAGCTGTACCCCCATCCAACTGGAAAAACAAATCCAAGTCCATTCTATAAGAAAGCAGCTTCAATATAGTATTCAGATCATTACTGAGGGAAATCAAATAGAAAAACAGCTAACAGACTAGCAGGCAATTCACACTAGATCAAATGCCCACAAACATTCAATGGAGAACACAGAAACACACGCATCATCTCCCTAGTGGAAACCAAAGAAACACAAATGAAAACAATCATGCACTGTCATCTCACCCACTTTATTGGCAAAAAATTATAAATCTCATAATACCAAATGCTAAGAAAAATGTAGAAAAAGTGGATTCCCAAATGTTGCTTAATTATTGTTCAACAAATATTTACTGATCCACTATGTACCTGGTATCATTTTAGTAAAAGCCACTAAGTATATTTGAAGCTACAGTGACAAGACTCAAGCAATAAAGTAATTAGATGATGGGGGATTAGGAGCACTGGAGACACACTGAGAAGGCTATAAACTAAAAGGAATCAGTATAAGCATAGAGAGCAAGCATGTACAAACTTTTTCTGTAAAATGCCGGAGTAAGTTTTTTAGGCTGTGCAGGTCACTTGGGATCAGTCGAGTTTGGCCTAGGCACTGCATAAGCAGCAGCAAAAAACATAAAAACAAAGGAATGAAAGGGAGAAAATACGATTTTTCCTCAATCCTCATGATTTCATGCCTGGGACAAACTCCTGTGAAAAAAGACAGCTTAACAAGAGAGAAACAAGCAGGTTTATTAACTCATGCAGCACAGATCGCAGTGGAAAAAGTAACTTAAAACAGCGGCTTAGCTTTCTGTTTATAAGAGCTACAACAAAGAACAACATATTCTAGAGAGGTGACAGGAAAAAGGAAAGCAGTCAAAGGAAAACGGGGGAAGAAGCAAACTCTGCTCCCAAATTCTCCTGGTGCCACCAACTCTGGAAGCAAAATTTATACTGTGTCCTGAGGTCAGGAGGGCTTGCAGGCAAACAGTGTGAGCACAAAGACCCCTGGCACATCGATTACCTTCAGCTCAACTGGCCTTCATCTTCTGAGTAGAGATAGTTTGGTTTCCTTTATGAGTATTGATGTGTTTCAAAAAAACACTTTAGTTACATGAACATGCACAGAGCCAGGTATGGTCTTTGGACAACAGTTTGACAACCCCTATTAAGGCATAAAGGCCAAATAATTTAAAACTATTATGAGCGCCTGATGCTGCAGTGCAGTGGGTAAAGCCAACACCTGCAGTGCCAGCATCCCATAGGGAGCTGGTTGCCGCTCCATTTCCCACCCAGCTCTCTGCTATGGCCTTGGAAAGCAGTAGAAGATGGCCCAAGTCCTTGGGTCCTTGCACCCACATGGGAGACCTGAAAGAAGCTCCTAGCTCCAGCCATTGTGACCATTTGTGGAATGAACCAGTGGATGGAAGATTTCTCTCTCTGCCTCTGTTTCTCTGTAATTTTCAAGTAAATAAATAAATCCTTAAAAAAATCAACATCATTTTATGATGAAAACCTAAAGCAAATTGGTATAGAATAAACACTCCTCAAAATAATCAAGGCAATTTATGACAAAATCACAGCTAGCATCCTACTGAATGCGGAAAAATTGGAGGCATTCCCATTAAGATCCAGAACCAGACAAGGACGCCCACTCTCACTACTGCTATTTAATACAGTCCTGAAAGTTTTAGCTAGAGCCATTAGAGAAGAAAAAGAAATCAGGGGGATACAAATTGGGAAGGAGGAAGTCAAACTATCCCTATTTGCTGGCGACATGATTCTGTAAGTAGGGAACCCAAAAGACTCCATGAAGAGATTATTAGAACTCATAAAAGAGTTTGGTAAAGTAGGATACAAATCAACAAACAAAAATCAATAGCCTTTGTATACACAGACAATACCATAGCTGAGAAAGAACTTCCAAGATCAATCCCATTCACAGTAGCTACAAAAATTTTAAATACCTTGGAATAAATTTAACCAAGGATGTCAAAACTATCTATGATGAAAATTACAAAACATTAAAGAAAGAAATAGAAGACATTAAAAAGTGGAAAAAATTTTCACATTAATGGATTGGAAGAATCAATATAGTCAAAATGCCCATACTTCCAAAAGCAATTTATAGATTCATTGTTATCCCAATCAAAATACCAACAACATTCTTCTCAGATCTAGAAAAAATGATGCTAAATTCATATTGAAGGCCGGTGCCGCAGCTCAATAGGCTAATCCTCTGCCTGTGGCGCCGGCACACCGGGTTCTAGTCCTGGTTGGGACACCGGATTCTGTCCCAGTTGCCCCTCTTCCAGGCCAGTTCTCTGCTGTGGCCTGGGAGTGCAGTGGAGGATGGCCCAGGTGCTTGGGCCCTGCACCCCATGGGAGACCAGGAGAAGCACCTGGCTCCTGCCTCCAGATCAGCCCGGTGCACTGGCTGCAGCGCACAAGCTGCAGTGTCCATTGGGGGGTGAACCAACGGTAAAGGAAGACCTTTCTCCCTGTCTCTCTCTCTCACTGTCCACTTGGCCTGTCAAAAACAAATTCATATGAAAACACAAGAGACCCCAAAATAGCTAAAGCAATCAAACAACAAAAACAAAGCTGGAGGCATCATTAATACCAGATCTCAAAACATACTTCAGGGCAGTTATAATCAAAACAGTTTGGTACTGTCACAAAAACAGAGTGTAGACCAAAGCAACAAAATAGAAACTCCAGAAATCAATCCGCACATCTACAAACAACTTTTCTTTGACAAAGGAGCAAAAATCGATCCCTGGAGCCAAGACAGTCTCTTCAACAAATAGTGCTGGGAAAAGTGGCTCTCCACATGCAGAAGTTGAACAAGACTCCTATCTTACACTTTACATAAAAATTTTTGATCAAAATGGATCAAAGACCTCAATCTAAGATGTGATACCATCAACTTACTAGAGAACCCTACAAGACATTGACATAGGGAAAGACTGCTTGGAAAAGACCTGAGAAGCACAGTCAATCAAAACCAAAATTAACAAATGGAATTACATGAAAGTGAGAAGTGTCTGCACTGCAAAAGAAACACTTAGCAAAGTGAAGAGGAAAGTGAAAGAAAGGGAGAAAATATTTGCAAACTATGCAACTACAGAGGCAGAAACAAAAAGGAAAAATGTCTTTTTGTCTCGATTCTGCAACAAAGTAGAAAGCATGTATTGTGAATTATAATTATACAATGACCTTAATGAATGACTGAAATTTAACTTTCACTTTGTAATCTAAACACTCCAGAGAAATTAATCTGAAGAAGTACCTCCTTGGAGGCTGCACCAAATATGACAGAGAACACAGCTGTCTCCAGAGAAAGGTTTTCCTTCACACAGCCCTCAGAGAACCAGCACAGTAACAATCTCCACACACGGTAGTACAACAAACAAGGAAGGAGGGCACCAGTGGAAGCCATCAGAAAGCACTAGCAGGATAATCAGACACACATTGAACATGCCTGATCTGTTTTCTGTGTCTGCACATGAAACCAAGGCCTCATACAAAGCCTTTGATGTAGGTACTAGATACAAACAGGCCCTCCACTCCCAGAGTCTGTTTCCCTCTCTTTTAACTTAAAGGGCCTTTGCCCTGCTCTGATGATTTCAACTCAACCTCCTACTAAGATTAACTCAGGAAATTGAGGGAGGGGTCATTAGAGCCAGCTGGCCCCACAGAGTCCCTGATCGCAGTCACGTGCGGTCATTTATCTCTACTACAAACAGCTTGATGTTAACCCTTGGCTTGAGGCTTCTTTTCAGGAAGGCACAGTATCAAGCAAAAGTAACAGCTACCTTTACTAAGGCAGCCCAGACTGATCAGGCCCCCTCCATGATCCAGATTCCCAAAAAGACACAATGGTTGCCATATTGCTGACCAGTTGACGATAGGTCCTGAGCACAGTGGACCACCTAGAAGTCTGGATGTGCGCTGACCATGCCTCTCCCAGCTCCCACTTCATTATGTCAGATTCTTTACCCTTCGTCCCAGAGGAGTCTGGGAATCCAGCAATAGCTTCCTAAACGTCTTGCTCTGCGGCCTGCAAAATAAATACCTACTTTCTTCCTTCACGCAGTGTCAGTGATTGGGTTACTGAGTGACAGGCAAGTGAACCTAGGTTTTGGGGTTCTAAAAAAACAAAACACTGTATATGTAGCTTTTTGGAAAAAGAACAACCAGATGCAATTCACTATGTTTTTAAAAATAGCAGGCAATTGAAGTCACAAGAGACAATGAAAATATGACCCAGCATATTTTTAAAAACACATCTTCAGGGCCGGCGCCGTGGCTCAATAGGCTAATCCTCCACCTTGCGGCGCCGGCACACCAGGTTCTAGTCCCGGTCAGGGCGCCGGATTCTGTCCCGGTTGCCCCTCTTCCAGGCCAGCTCTCTGCTATGGCCAGGGAGTGCAGTGGAGGATGGCCCAGGTGCTTGGGCCCTGCACCCCATGGGAGACCAGGAAAAGCACCTGGATCCTGGCTCCTGCCATCGGATCAGCGCGGTGCGCCGGCTGCAGCGGCGGCCATTGGAGGGTGAACCAACGGCAAAAGGAAGACCTTTCTCTCTCTGTCTCTCTATCTCACTGTCCACTCTGCCTGTCAAAAATTAAAAAAAAAAAACAAAAAAAAAAACAAAAAAAAACACATCTTCAATAAATTAAAAAGTAGAATCATATAAACAAATTAGATACAACTGAGAAGAGAATCTGTGAAGCTGGTGATAAAAGTAAACAGTATAATGAAAACAGTCAAACTGTTTTCTAGAAGTAAAATGGGTTGTTTGACAAAGTGGTTAAGATGCAGCTTGGGATGCCTGCATCTTATACGGGAGAACCTGAGTTTGAGTCTAGGCCCACTTCCTCTTCCACCTTCCTGCTAACGCACACCCTAGAAGGCAGCAGGTGATGACTCAAGTACTCTGGTCCCTGACACCCATGAAGAGACTCAGAGATTGATTTCTTGGATTCTGCCTGGACCACTCCTGGCTGCGGTGGACATCTGGTAAGTGAACAAATGGATGGCAGATCTCTGTCCATCTCTGTCCTTCTCTCTGCCTTTCAAATAAACAAATAAAAATTCCTGATGGAAAGAAGTAAAACAAAGAGTATAGTAAGAAGTACTAACATACATATAATAGGAATTCACAGAGAGAGAGAAGTGATGACTACAAAGTCTTCCAGAATCAGTGACAGACAGTACAATGAATTCCAATTACGAGAATTACAAAGAATCCTCACCTAGGCATATTATTAAGAAACTCCCATAGCCAAGACAGACAATATGAGAAACAGCAATTCAGGTACAGAGAAGTTCTCAGCAGCAACACTGGAAACTGGAAGACAATGGAATACCTTATGATGTAGAAAGAAAATAACTGTCTAAAATAACATCTTTATAATAATGAGAGAAAATAATTGTTAGCCTAGAATTCTACAGCAAATAAAACTATCTTTCAAATGCAATAGCAAAATAAATACATTTTTCAGGTAAATAAAAGCTAAAAGTGTGAAAAGAAACTTCAGAACAAAAACAAATCCAGGAGATTGGTTTGAAATCCAAGAAGGAAAGCTGAGCCAAGAAAATGGCAAAAATATGCTGGCGCCGCGGCTCACTAGGCTAATGCTCCACCTTGCAGCGCCGGCACACCAGATTCTAGTCCCGGTCGGGGCGCCGGATTCTGTCCTGGTTGCCCCTCTTCCAGGCCAGCCCTCTGCTGTGGCCTGGGAGTGCAGTGGAGGATGGCCCAAGTGCTTGGGCCCTGCACCCCATGGGAGACCAGGAGAAGCACCTGGCTCCTGCCATCGGATCAGCGCGGTGCGCCGGCAGCGGCGGCCATTGGAGGGTGAACCAACGGCAAAGGAAGACCTGTCTCTCTTTCTCTCTCTCACTGTCCACTCTGCCTGAGAGAAGGAAGGAAGGAAGGAAGGAAGGAAGGAAGGAAGGAAGGAAGGAAGGAAGGAAGGAAGGAAGGAAGGAAGGAAGGAAATGGCAAAAATAGTATGTGGTTAATTCCAGGTAAACATTGACTATATAGAAGAATACTGATACGGAATTTGGGAATTAGACCAAAAAAAAAAAAAAAAAAAAGAAAGAAAAGAAAAGAAATACCAACTACAGGGGCGGCCAGTTGGCCTAATGGCTAAGATGCCAGTATCTTATCACGGAGCCTGTGTTCCACTCCCAGCTCTCGTTCCAGACGCCAGCTGCCTGCTAATGTAGATTCTTAGCGACAGTAGTTGATGGCTAGATTGAGTTCCCCGCTCCAGCCCACTCAAGCAGGCCTGCTGTGCCACTGCCAGTATGTAAGGAGTAAATCATAGGATAGGAATGCAATCTTTTTTCTTTCTCTCTGCCTCTCAAATTATTTAAATAAATAATATCTACATAAACTAAAAATACTGGAAAGTAAGGAAGTGGAAGAAAAATTGCTACAGTTGAAATAACTGGATTTAGAATAAGGAGAAGTCTTTGGGCTTTAAATGTGTCATCAAACTTTTAAGAGTAACTACAAAAAAGATAGAAATAATTCATTACATCCAAAGTGGCAAAGGAAAATATGAAAAGGATAAAAATTTTTTTAAACTCAAAGTAGGACAAAAGAAAATGATAGAACTACAATGGAAAAATCCTCCAAATTTATCAGTAATCATAGTAAGTGTAACTGGAGTTTTTTCTTTTTTTCTTTTTTTTTTTTTTGACAGGCAGAGTGGACAGTGAGAGAGAGACAGAGAGAAAGGTCTTCCTTTGCCGTTGGTTCACCCTCCAATGGCTGCCGCGGCTGGCGCGCTGCGGCTGGCGCACCACGCTGATCTGATGGCAGGAGCCAGGTGCTTCTCCTGGTCTCCCATGGGGTGCAGGGCCCAAGCACTTGGGCCATCCTCCACTGCACTCCCAGGCCACAGCAGAGAGCTGGCATGGAAGAGGGGCAACCGGGACAGTATCCCGCACCCCAACCGGGACTAGAACCCGGTGTGCCGGCGCCGCAAGGCGGAGGATTAGCCTAGTGAGCCGCAGCACCGGCCGTAACTGGAGTTTTCTAAATAAAACAAGTATGTCAGAAAAGGTAAAAATATCTAAAACCTGCAAACATAATATGCACATTCAAACACATGCTGAGTACTTAGGAGAGTGATAACCTCAAAACACAAGGCTGCTGAACAACAGAAAGTTAAAGATGGGAAAAGATGTAAGAGGAAGCAGGGATCAGTGTGACCCTGCACTCCTGGAGGACCCGGAGGACCTGTCCCACGCTGTCCTCCAGGCCACCCACTCGGACTCCTGGCCCCTTCCATCAGTACAGCTGGTGAAGGAGTCTCCCACAGCCACATCCTTCTGTCCTCTTCTTGTGCCTCATCTTTCCATATTTAAGGTTCCCTGAGATTACCAGCCCCAGTCAGTAATCCAGGACCTGCAACCTTAACTCCCGCTGCTGCTTCAATTTCCCTTTGCCATGCAAATCAATAGATTCACAGATCCTAGGATTACAATGTGGACATCTGTATTTGAGCAGGATATGGGTGGGCAGGTGATGGCAGATGTGTCATCACAGTACTGAATATCAGCTTCAAAATCTAGTAAAATTTTTTTAAAGATTTATTTACTTGAAAGTCAGAGTTACAGAGAGAGAAGGAGAGGCAGAGAGAGAGAGGTCTTCCATCACTGGTTCACTCCCAGTTGGCCGCATTGGCTGGAGCTGCGCCAATCTGAAGCCAGGAGCCAGGAGCCAGGAGCATCCTCCAGGTCTCCCATGATGGTACAGGGGCCCAAGGACTTGGGCCATCTTCTACTGCTTTCCCAGGCTATAGCAGAGAGCTGGACTGGAAGTGATGCAGCCAGGTCTCAAACCAGAGCCCATATGGGATATTGGCACTGCAGGCAGCGGCTTCGCCCGCTACTCCACAGTGCCGGCCCCTAGTAAATATTTTAACATGTCAGTAATCAATAGATAACCAGACAAAAAACAATCATTAAAAAATATTAAAGATTTGGATGATATAATTAAAAAGCTGATTTATAGATATTTTTAGGACCCGCATTCAACTATTGCAGAGTAGGTATTTTGTGCAAATATGAAGCATTTATACTAAACAACCACACCCTGGGCCATAAAGTCTTACATTCCAAACAATCTAAACACCTCGGGTCCTTTGACTACCATGCAATTAGTTAAAAATCACGTTTTTTTCAAAATCATTAATTTTTTCTCTTCCAGGCCAGCTCTCTGCTGTGGCCAGGGAGTGCAGTGGAGGATGGCCCAAGTGCTTGGGCCCTGCACCCCATGGGAGACCAGGAAAAGCACCTGGCTCCTGGCTCCTGCCATCGGATCAGCGCGGTACGCCCGCCGCAGCGCACCAGCCGCGGTGGCCATTGGAGGGTGAACCAACGGCAAAAGGAAGACCTTTCTCTCTGTCTCTCTCTCTCTCACTATCCACTCTGCCTGTCAAAAAATAAAAAAATAAAAAAAATTTAAAAAAAATCATTAATTTTTTTTACTTAAAAACACTTTCTAAGTAATTCATTGATTACAGAAGAAATCATAAAGCTATAATACATACACATAATAAAAACATAATATCAAAACTACCAAAAAACAAGCGACTACAAAAAAGTTATAAATCTGAATGCTTAAACTGTACAGGCTGACAATGAAAATGTATCAAAATTCAGAATTATGGAAGGAGAATAGTATAAACCTAAGCCAGGAAAATTCAAGTAAACAATAAAAGGGCAGAAATAAAAGAATTAACAAAGATTAAACTGAAATTCAAGACGACCTTTATTTGACAAGCCTAATAACACTGATAATGAAGAAAGAAAAAGGTCTACACTACTAAAAACACACTGGAGGATATACACACAATTCATGACAATCAAATATCTAGTTTATCCGCATTTTATTTAAGAGAAGATGTAAAGATAACATTCTTTCTCTAACAATTACCACATTCGTGTTTTTAAAAATTTTCCCAATTTAAATAAAAATGAAAATCTTATTCACAAAAGAAATAATAATATTAAATGCTCATATACATTAACAATACCTGTGGAAAATGCATTTCAAAAAATTAGGAATATATATATATATATACACACACACACACACACAAATATACTTCACATATAAGGAGATTTACCATGTTCCTGAAGAAGGTTATTAGGGAATCCTAATTATATAAAGACGTCAATATTCTTACATTAATTTATAAATTCAATTTATAAAGTAAATGGAATTCTAATAAAAACTCCAAGAAGTCACTTCGCAAAACCTAACAAACTAAGTCTGAAGTTAATCCTTTAGAATAAATGGGAGGTAATGGGGCAGAGACTTTGTAAAAATAGCTAGAAGAAAACCCAGAAACAGCTGTCCCTTCCTAGGGAGTATGTTTAAAATCAACAGGAAAGGACACAGCAGCGCTTCCTGGCTCAGCACACGCTCTGCCACGGGCAGCCTCCGGCAGATGCCAGACCCAACGGCCCACTTCACTCCCAGTGTGCACTTCCAAACCACAAGCCAAAGTAACCTCTCCTTAACAGACTCTTCTCAACTACTATAGTTAAGTGCACAACAGGCTGACTAACACGGACAGCTGGTACCAAGGAGTGGGGTTGTCAATATAAATATACCCAAAGATGGGGAAAGTTTGTTAAGAGTTTGGAGGAGAAGGCTAGAGAAAAGCCTAGAATGCTATAATCTGAGTTTTAAGGACAATTCTTGCCAGGGCTTAGAAGCCTATGATGTTGGTTAGAATGTGCACAGTAAAGGCCATGCTGGTGAGTTTTCAGATGGAAATGAGAATTCCCTTGGGAACTGGACTAAAGGTCGCCCATTTAACATGGTGGCGAAGAATGTGGCTTATCTGTATGTCCCTGCTGTGAAACTTCACTGAATTTAAGAATGGTGGACTGGTTTGCTTGGTGGAGATGTGAAGGCAGCAAAGCATTCAGGCTGCAACATGGCTGTTTTTCACTGCTGTTAGTAAGTTTCATAAGGAGAAACAGCAGTAAAAGGGAACAGAGAAAAAATATTTGGAAAATTTGCAGGCTAGGCAGGGAAGAGAACAAAGAAAAAGCTTGTTCAGGACAGGCAAGTGGAGAAAGCGCTTACTACAGAGTTCAGGTCTAGTAAACTGGAGCCCTGTATTAACAGGCAGGACAATGGGAGAGAGACCCACGCACCCCCCGAACAAATGAGAGATCTTCATGGCATACCCGCCCATCACTGTCCCTTCAGAGGCCCAGAGGAGAAATTTGCTTCAACGATGTTCCAGGGAAGAATCCTTTCAGGAAGGAGCCCCAGGGCACCCTGCATGCACAGGGCCAGCTCCCGAGTCTGGCTTGCTGGGTTGGGTGCAACTCCTCCAGTGGTAGCCCCTGGCCTTGTCTAGATAACTCTGGTTTTAAAGAGGTCCAAAACACAAGAGTTACAGGGTCTTGGCAACGTCCACTGAGATCTCAAAGGAAAGTCTGGGAGACCAGACAGAACTGTGCTACGGAGTTGAAGGCTCTTAATAAGCACTGCATTATGGAGTCGCAGAGCAAATCCCATAAAAGTAGAGGTGCCAGCAATGTGAGACATCCACCATGGAAACCCACAAGCAGTATACCAGGTCAGCCTGGAGAAGTCATCGTCGTTAGCATCAACCTTACAAAGCAGCCACATGACCAAGGACCAACAGAGCCTTAGAGTACTCCATCAGATTTCAAAGAATATCCAACACAAAACGGGAGACCCAGAGACTGGTCACTGGGACAGAGTCACCGTGAGGAACCTCACCGGGTAATCAGCAGCAGGATATGGAGTTGGAAATGACTCGGCAAGGCCCCATGGGAGTTGCAAAGAGGAGAGGTGCCCAGCTCCCACAGAGTACACAGGACTTGGACAGGGAACTTTAATTTTTGCTTTGCTAGCTTTCCCTCTAACTTTGGCCAGTTAATCCTTTCCATTTCCTCACAGCCCCTCTTTGGAAGGGGAATATGCACCCTGCCTCTGCCCCGCCACTGTACCTTGGGAGTAAACAACTTGCTTCCGATTGTACAGAAGGCTTCACAGCTAACAGTTTGCCTAGAGTCTCAGACGAAATTTCAGACAATGGACTTCGGAATTAATACTGAGCTGGGTTAAGACATTGGGAGTTTGGGCCAGCGCCGTGGCTCACTAGGCTAATCCTCCACCTGCGGCGCCGGCACACCAGGTTCTAGTCCTGGTCAGGGCGCTGGATTCTGTCCCGGTTGCCCCTCTTCCAGGCCAGCTCTCCGCTGTGGCCCCGGGTGTGCAGTGGAGGATGGCCCAAGTGCTTGGGCCCTGCACCCCATGGGAGACCAGGAGAAGCACCTGGCTCCTGCCTTCGGATCAGTGCAGTGCGCCGGCCACAGTGCGCTGGCCGCGGCGGCCATTGGAGGGTGAACCAATGGCAAAAGGAAGACCTTTCTCTCTGTCTCTCTCTCTCTCACTGTCCACTCTGCCTGTCAAAAAAATACAAAAAAAAAAAAAAAAAAAAAAGACATTGGGAGTTTGGAAGATGGAATGACTGTATGTTGTATGAGAGAAAAACAGGAGTTTTAGGAAGCCATGAAAAAATGTTATGGAATGAACAGAATTGGGCTCCCCAAATTCACTGAGATGCTTAAACTCTGAAGTCTTTTAAAGATTTATTTTATTTATTTGAAAAGCAGAGTTACAGAGAGAGGCAGAGAGAGGGGTCCTCCATCCACTGGTTCACTCCCCAGCCAAATGGCCGGAAGCCAGGAGCCAGGAGCTTCCTCCAGGTCTCCCACGTGGGTGCAGGGGCCCAAGGACCCGGGCCATCCTCCACTGACATCCCAGACCACAGCAGAGAGCTGGACTGGAAAAGGAGCAGCTGGGAACAGAACTGGAGACCATATCGTATGTCGGAGCCAGGGCTTTAACCTGCTGTGCCACCGGATTGGCCCCTGAAGTTTTTTTTTTTTTTTTTTAAGATTTATGTATTTATTTGAAAGGTAGACTTACAGAAAGAGAGAAAGAGAGAGAGAGAGAGAGAGAGAGAGAGAGAGAGAGAGAGAGAGATATCTTCCATCTGCTGATTCACTCCCTAAATGGCCACAGCAGCCAGGACTGGGGCAGGCTGAAGCTAGGAGCCAGCACTTTCATCCAGATCACCCACATGGATGCAGGGGCCACCCTCCACCGCTTTCCCATATGCATTAGCAGGGAGCTGGATCAGAAGTGCAGCAGCTGGGACTGGAACCAGCATCCATATGGAATGCTGGTGCTGCTAGACACAGCTGTAACATGCTGAGCCACAAAGCTGGCCCCAACCCTGAAGTCTTAAATTAAGAGTTGATGGATTCAGGGTGGAGACTGGTCTCATCATGGCATGTGATAGGTGGGTCTGGTGAGAAGTCTTTAGATACTGAAGACTAGCCCTTGGAAGGCAGCAGGGATGTTTTTATTTATTTGAAAGGCAGAGTTACAGTGAGAGAAGGACACGGACACACACACACACACCACACACAGATTATCTATCTGCTGGTTCATTCCCCAAATGGCCACAATGGCTGAGGCTGCATCAGGCTGAAGCCAGGAGTCCAGAGTTTTTCTGGGTCTTCTCATGGGTACACAGGCCCAAGCACTTGGGCCACCTTCCATTGCTTTACCAGGCACATTGGCAGGGAGCTGGATCAGAAGTGGAACAGCTGGGTTTCAAAACAGTGGTTAAATGAGATGCAAAGGCAGTGCCTTAACCCATTATGCCACAGCTCTCGCCCTAAGGTAGAAGTTCCTACAAAAGAGTAGGTTATTTAAGCTTAGTTCTGCCTACCTGCTCTCTCTGCTTCCGGGCTCACCACATGATCCTTCCTCTGTATGCTCTGCCATTGCAAGCCCCACCAAACACCAGAAAACTGGGGCTGCACTACCCTCAACTTGGACCTCCAACCTGAAAGCCAAAATAAGCCTATTCCTTCCCAAGACACTCTTCTTCTTATATTTTAGATGAAGTAACAAAAAACTTGCTAGTACATCTGATTAATTTCCAAAATACACAAGAGACTTGTATCTGACCTCTTATGGAATATTTTCCATTTCATTAAAATTTTCCACTTAATTACTACAGAATATTGAACAAATAAGTATTTAATAAATAAATGACCTTGTGTTTGCTATTCAAAACATATTTACGATAGTCTTATATATGCATGCACTCTGCAGAATTTGTGAAGCTCATATTGAAAACTGAAACTTTGTGGGGAAACAAAAGGTACAACTGAATAAATAATGGGAAACAAAGTTACTCCACTAATTCTTACTATATAACCAAACACAGTATCCACGGATTAAACATCTCTTGACACAGCAGCATCATTTAGGGGCTGGCGCTGTGGTACAGCAGGGAAAGCTGCCACCTGCAGTGCCGCCATCCCATATGGGCGCTGGTTCGAGTCCCAACCGCTCCACTTCCAATCCAGCTCTCTGCTATGGCCTGGGAAAGCAGTAGAAGATGTCAGTGACGTGAACACAACACAAGATTCCATAATCAAAACAGTTCACCGTTTATCTGTAGATGATAATTTTCTGTTTCCATTACCTCTCTTGGTAGCGTCCAACACTACCAGGACTATGTCTTTAAAAAATGGTGAGTGGTGATTCCAGTATTTCATCTCTTTCAAGCAGATATTATTTTTTCCTAGATTATTATAACATTAAATTATTGAAAATGTATTCCACATTCCACAGGCCCCTGCACTTGCGTGGGAGACCCAGAAGAAGCTCCTGGCTTCTGGCTTTGGATCAGCGCAGCTCCAGCCATTGTGGCCACCTGGGGAGTGAACCTCTGCCTCTGCCTCTCTGTAACTCTGCCTTTCAAATAAATAAATCTTTTTAAAAAGATTACATGTAAAACTTTCATCCAATTTCTCAATGTATACATTACATAAAAGTCATGAGGCAAAAATTTAACAGCTCCTATAATTCCAAAGTACAGAGGCAGGTCATGCTTCAGACTCATTTTGATCCAAGTTCTGGTTTCATTTTTCTGCTGTTGTTTCAAATCTGCCCTCATCTTGCAAGTACAGCTGCAACTGCACTTGTCTTAGAGAATTTTACTAAGTTGTATCATTTGGCAGAAATGTGGAATACATTTTCAATAATTTAATGTTATAATAATCTAGGAAAAAATGATACCTGCTTGAAAGAGATGAAGTACTGGAATCACCACTCACCATTTTTAAAGACATAGTCCTGGTAGTGTTGGACGCTACCAAGAGAGGTAATGGAAACAGAAAATTATCATCTACAGATAAACGGTGAACTGTTTTGATTATGGAATCTTGTGTTGTGTTCATTTATTTATTTATTTTACAGGCAGAGTGGACAGTGAGAGAGAGAGAGAGACAGAGAGAAAGGTCTTCCTTTGCCGTTGGTTCACCCTCCAATGACCGCTGCGGCCGGCGCACCGCGCTGATCCTATGGCAGGAGCCAGGTGCTTCTCCTGGTCTCCCATGGGGTGCAGGGCCCAAGCACTTGGGCCATCCTCCACTGCACTCCCTGGCCACAACCCGGCGCCCCGACCGGGACTAGAACCCGGTGTGCCGGCGCCGCAGGCAGAGGATTAGCCTATTGAGCCACGGGGCCAGCCCGTGTTATGTTTCTGTCACTGACATTAAAGAAAGCCACAAAAGGTAGAAACAGATCAGAGAAACAAGATCTCAGGAACAGCTTCCATATGACTATTGTCCATTTCAGGAGACATTCCAATGCCTTCCTTCAATGAATGAAATTAGTTGCCTAATACAAAAGTGAGAGACACTGTTTCAAGAAAGGGTTTAAGTTGATTTTAAAAAAATATGAAGCATCTTTTTCTGGTAAGTAGAAAAAGTTTCAATTACCAAAAGATAAAAGGAAGAAACACAATAGCACTTAAAGTTACAATGATAGAATTTTAAAGGCAAAGGCACACTGCTTCAGTTTATAAAACCTTTTGTGAAGAAGGCCTATGAGCAAATGCATCAGAAATGCCATAGAGAGCCACCGAAGAGCTAAGCAACTTTTAAAAATGCAGATCCACTAGCAAAGCACAGATCTGGCCTCGTGACAGTCGTGAACTCTACAGTAAATAATTTGAAAATCAAACAGTTAAAGAGAAATGATTTCAAATAAAGCATTCATGATCAAAACAAATTTAACAACAGGAACATAAGTTAGAGGATCATAAAACTAGCCTGAGGGTATTTCAAATTCATAACAAACTGGAATTAAAAGATTTGGGTACAAAAAATCTTGAAATTCTTGCAAGTTTTTTCTTAATATGCATCTTTGATGAACTTTTTAAACACCCTGGAAAAGCATGGGTTTCAAAATGATTGGCACCAAAATAATCTTTAAACTCAAATTTCCACAAGCTTTCTGTCCCTGCACACAGTAAGCATCCACTATGTCCCACTCTAAAGGAAAGCACCACCATGGAGGGAGAGTGTGCACTCCGAGATCCACATGGACAAAGACAGGAGTTGAGACAAATTTCCCCCACGGGACTAAAGAATGAGCAGCAATTAACCAGGGAAAGCAGGTGGGGTGGCGATGTGGACAGGGTTCTGGGAGGTGCCAGGGAGCATGGAACAGGAATTCCAGTCCGTGGAAAGACCAAGTAAGTACCTCAGGAAATCATGTCCTGAAGACAATCAAAAGCAGCTGAAAACTAAAGAACAAGAGGAGAGTTCTGATTCCAGTCCATGCTGATTCTTTTTAAGTACTTATTTAAAGTCAGAGGTAGAGAGACAGATCTTCCAGCTGCTGATTCACTCTTCAATTGGCCACCACGGGCAGGGCTGAGCCAGGTCGTAGTCAGGAGCTTCATCCAGGCTGCCCACGTGGGTGGCAGGAACCCTATCACTCGGACCATCTTCCACCGGTTTGTCCCAGGCCATTCTGATCCATGGAGCTGGATCAGAAGTGGAGCCGCGGGAACAGGAAACGGTGCCCACGTGGGATGCCAGCATCACAGATGGCTTTATTACCTACTATGCCACAATGCCGGACACAATGTTGATCCTAATTTTAAGCCATGTTTTACAGAAGAGATAACAGACAGGACTAAACAGTTTTATGCCAAGGAACAACATGATAAAGTGTGCTTTAAATTATCATCCATCATCAACATGTGGAGAACAGAGTGGAAGTGAATGCAGTCAATTAAGATGTTTCTACAATGACCCAGGTGAGCGATTCCAGTGGTTACTAAGATGTAGTAATTATTAACAAATAAAAATAATGGATTGGGTGCATCTGAAGGAGAGATAAACATGCAACCTGGTGGAGATGGTACAATTCGCCAAGTTAAAAATTGGAAGAGCATCAGTCAAGGGTAGGAGGAAGTAGGATAGGAGAAAGAGATCAAGGGTCAGAATCATGTTGTCAGAGCTGGAAAAGACAACATGAGTTGTCTCAAACATGTAGTAGAGATGTCAAATAGACAATATGTCAAATAGACAATCCTTCCATGGCAGACTATGCTCATTTTCAGGTGAGAAGGGAGACTCAAGGCTGTCAAGGCATTTGCTTAAGACCACACACAGCTAGCATATGGTGGACACCATCTTCCCACACCTGCTACGCTGGCTCTGAAGCCCATACACCTTCTATTGTTACTCACTGCTGCGGTACCTAGAAATCTATACAAATTTGGGAGGAAAAAAAATAAGAAAAATAAGTAGACAATACAGTGCTCTTAAAGATCACATAGTTTTATCAGACTCCCCAAACACTTTTATAGAGTAACAACTCGTGGGAGCTAGTTTAGGAAGAAGCAGCCAGAAACAGAATAAAGATAACTAGAAAGATAAAATTTTAAAAAGCAATAATTAAAAATAAACGAGCAGCTGGACTTCGGAAATTAAACGTAAAATTGAGACAGCACAGGAAGCATGCAGTGGAAGTCAACAAGCTTTCAGACAGAGGCCGGTGCTGTGGCTCAGTGGGTTACGTCACCACTGGCATCCCTTATCACAGTGCTGGTTTGAGTTCCCAGTTGCTCCACTCTGATGCAGCTGCATGTTGATGTACCCAGGTAAAGCAGCCGAAGATGGGCCAAGGATTTGGGCCCACCACCCACTGTGGAGGCTGAGATGGAGTTTCTAGCTGCTGACTTCAGCCTGTCTCACCCCTGGCTGTTGTGGCCAATTGGGGAGTGAACTAGTGAATGTGCTGTCTGCCTCTCCCTCCTTCTCTGCCTTTTAAATAAATTAATTTAAATAAATAAAATAAATTCATCCTTTTCAAAAGGCCTTCACAATGTTCACTTAGGATAGTCATCATCCCACTGAATTCAAGAGTCCCACCCAGTGGTGGGGGGTGAGGAGAGCTCTCAGGTTTTGACACTTCACAAATTGACTCTTCAAATTAGCACAGGATTTTGTTGATTCCATATAATTACAACAAGGCCTTCAATACAAACCTGCAAGGATTATTGAAGAAGTGTAAAAATGTACAGGAGCCGGCATCTGGTCTAGCAGTTAAGGCGTCCGTTTCCCATAGTGAGTGCCTCAGTTTTTGGAAGTCTGTCTCCCAATCCCGGCCTCCTGCGCGAGTGGACTCTGAGAGGCAGCACATGCCCGCTGAGCAGTTGGGTTCCTGACACCAGGGAAGCAGTGTGAACTGAGTTCCCAGCTCCCAGCTCTGGCACCAGCCACAGCTCCCACTGTATCTCAGGAGAGAACCAGCAGATGGGTGCACATGTGCTTGCTCTCTGCCTCACACATTAAATAATGCTTGCCATTGAACAAAGCACTTCTAAAACAGCAAATAAAGTAATAAAAGGTACAGGCCAAGTAACTACTGCACGCATTTAAATACAATTTCACTCTTCATTTTCCGCATGTTCTTCAAATTCATTCCCTGGTCTGGAGAAGGATTTCGGGCGGAACCAGTTTTCTCAGAGGCAGCATGAACAGTGAAAGGTGTCTGGTAGGATAGTTGAGTCTGCGGTCATTTCTCATTATTTGAGCAAATTATTTCATCTCTTCCACGTGCGTTTTCTCATACTTAGTCCAGACTCTCCTCAAAAGGTTGTGTGATGCTCAAGTACATTGGCACCTTTTCAAATATTCCTGAAAACACAGAGAGCCACACCAATACAAGCAACAATGATGCTGAGATTGTTTATAAAGATGGAACAGGAGGGAGAGGGAAGGGAGAGAAGCGGCCAAGTACCAAGAGCACTGGTCAGGGTCCACGCCTCGCATTGCCTTACATCAGCAAGGCTTGCACCTCTACCACTGAAGTGTCCTCAGAACCCTGACCGGGCCTGGCTGTTACCTCTGTGTTCTGATTAGCAACCTGACAAGTCTTCTTTCTTGTTAACTGTAAATTGAGGAATTTAGTCGAACATTCTAAATGCTCAAAGTCTGATGGTGTTCCATAACTTCAGTTATTTTGCCTTTAAAATTCAAGACAGAGTACCCTGTTTATTTCAATTGGGGAAGTAACCATCTTTAAATAAAAGTAGAACCCCAGGGCTGGCACTATGGCATAGCAAGTAAAGCCGCAGCCTACAGTACCAGCATTCCATATTGGTGCTGATTCGAGTCCCAGCTGCTCCACTTCTGATCCAGGTCTCTGCTATGGCCTGAGAGAGCAGTAGAAAATGGCCAAGTCCTTGGGTCACTGCACCTGCTTTGGAGAGCAGGAAGAAGCTCCTGGCTCATGGCTTCAGATCAACCCAGCTCTGGTCCTTGGGGTCCTTTGAGGAGTACTAGCAGATGGAAGACGCCTCTCTCTGTTTGTCTCTCTCTGCCTCTGCCACTCTGTAACTCTTTCAAATAAATAAATAATAAATATTTTTTAAAAACCCAAAATTTCTGCTCACAATTATTCTGCTAAGACATACCAGCAATAATCTTATTTTTTTATGCACTTTTTTTTAAAAAACTTTTATTTAATAAATATAAATTGCAAAAGTACAAGTTTTGGATTATGGAGATCCCCCCCAACACCCTCCTACCTGCAAACTATCCTATCTCCTACCCCCTCTCCCATTCCATTCTTCATTAGGATTCATTTTTAATTATCTTTATATACAGAAGGTCAACTTAGTATATACTAAGATTTCAACAGATTGCATTCACACAAAGCATAAAAGTACTGTTTGAATACTAGTTTTACCATTAATTCGCACAGTACAACATATTAAGGACAGATTCTACATGGGGAGTAAATGTACAGTGACTCCCATTGTTGATTTAACAATTGACACTCTTATTTATGACATCAGTAATCACCCGAGGCTCTTGTCATGAGCTGCCAAGGCTATGGAAGCCTCTTGAGTTCACCAACTCCAACCTCATTTAGACAGGGCCAGAATCAAAGTGGAAGTTCTCTCCTCCCTTCAGAGAAAGCTAGCTCCTTCTTTGATGGCCCATTCTTTCTGCTGGGATCTCACTCACAGAGATCTTTCATTTAGGTCTTTTTTTTTTTTCCCCCCCGCCACAGTGTCTTGGCTTTCCATGCCTGAGAAACTCTCATGGGCTTTTTAGCCAGATCTGAATGCCTTAAGGGCTGATTCTGAGGCCAGAGTGCTGTTTAGGGCATTTGCCATTCTATGTGTCTGCTGTGTATCCTGCTTCCCATGTTGGATCATTCTCTCATTTTTAATTCTATCGATTATTATTAGCAAACACTAGTCTTATTTATGTGATCCCTTTAACAAATAATGCTATCTTTATGGTCAATTATGAACTTAAATTGATCACTTTAACTAGTAAAATGGCATTGATACATGCCAACTTATTGGGATTTGGAGTCCCATGGCACGTTTCTAGCTCTACCATAATGGGTAAGTCTGAATGAGCATGTGCCAAACTGTACATATCCTCCTTCTTATTTCCATTCTTATTTATAACAGTGATTAATTTTCAGTTAAATTTAAACACCTAAGAATAATTGTGTATTAATTAAAGAGTTCAACCAATGGCATCAAGCAGAAAAACAAAATACTAAAAAGAATAAAATAGTAAGCTGTTCCTCGACACTCAGGACAAGGGCTGATCAAGTCACTGTTTCTCATAGTGTCAGTTTCATTTCTACAGGGTTCCTTTTAAGTGCTCAGTTAGTTGTCACAGACCAGGGAGAACATAGGATATTTGTCCCTTTGGGACTGGCTTATTTCACTCAGCATGATGTTTTCCAGATTCCTCCATTTTGCTGCAAATGACCGGATTTCATTTTTTTAACCGCTGTATAGTATTCTATAGAGTACATATACCATAATTTCTTTATCCAGTCTTCTGTTGATGGACATTTAGGTTGATTCCATGCCTTAGCTATTGTGAATTGAGCTGCAAGAAACATTGAGGTGCAGATAGCTCTTTTATTTGCCATTTTAATTTCCTTTGGGTAAATTCCAAGGAGTGGGATGGCTGGGTCATGTGGTAGGGCTATATTCAGGTTTCTGAGGAATCTCCAAACTGTCTTCCATAGTGGCTTTACCAGCTTGCATTCCCACCAACAGTACATTAGTGTGCCTTTTTCCCCACATCCACGCCAGCATCTGTTGTTAGTTAATTTCTGTATGTAAGCCATTCTCACCGGGGTGAGGTGAAACCTCATTGCGGTTTTGATTTGCATTTCCCTGATGGCTAGTGATCCTGGACAATTTTTCATGTGCCTGTTAGCCATTTGGATTTCCTCTTTTGAAAAATGTCTATTTAGGTCCTTGGCCCATCTCTTAAGTGGGTTGTTAAGTGGAGTTTCTTGATCTCTTTGTAGATTCTGGTTATTAAACCTTCATTGGATGCGCAGTTTGCAAATATTTTTTCCTATTCTGTCAGTTGCCTCTTCACTTTCCTGATTGTATCTTTTGCAGTACAGAAACTTCTCAATTTGATGTAATCCCAATTGTTAATTCTGGCTTTGACTGCCTGTGTCTCTGGGGTCTT
Organism: Oryctolagus cuniculus; assembly: GCF_051225735.1. Taxonomy (NCBI): domain Eukaryota; kingdom Metazoa; phylum Chordata; class Mammalia; order Lagomorpha; family Leporidae; genus Oryctolagus; species Oryctolagus cuniculus. The sequence goes on along the minus strand of NC_142878.1, from coordinate 98,370,925 downwards.
TTCCAAGAAGTCTTTGCCTGTGCCTATATCTTACAGGGTTTCTCCAATGTTCTCTAATAATTTGATGGTGTCGGGTCATAGATTTAGATCTTCAATCCTTGTTGAGTGGGTTTTTGTGTAAGGTGTAAGGTAGGGGTCTTGTTTCATGCTTCTGCATGTGGAAATCCAGTTTTCCCAGCACCATTTGTGAATAGACTGTCCTTGCTCCAGGAATTGGTTTTAGTTCTTTGATCAAATATAAGTTATTGTAGATGTTTGATCTCTGGTGTTTCTATTCTGTTCCATCCAACAATACTCTTATAAATTTGTTCTTTAAAAACATACTTACATATTATCTTTATTGTGTAGTGTTTTCTAACTATATGGTTAACCTTGTCCTCCCAATTAGATTATAAATCTGTTCAAGTAGAAAAAGGTACTACTTTATTTTCATTTTCCTCACAGGACCTAACAACATACATGGTACACTCCAGATGCTCAAAAAACGTACATAAATTATTTAGTATGTACAATTTGTAACCAATTCTCCATCTCAAAAAGGTATTCCAAAATTATAAAAGCATGAAGGATAAAAATAGAATTCTGTGGACATTTATGAAATAAAAGACACAAAATAATACTGACAATCCCTTTGGCCAACAAGGGAACTACGCATTTACCAATTCACACCAGAGTGGGGAAGGAAACCGACACAAGCTAAGAAAGCATTCATTTCTAACAACACTACTTCTACCTCACTAAAAATACAGAGGGGTTAAACACTGCTAAAGTGAAAAACTGAAAAACCAGCTAAGACTACAATGCCTGCTTCAAGTAAAAGTGACAGTAATTATGAATAATCAAACGACATTAAAGAGGAAAAACCTTTTCTAAAAATCAAATGCAAAACACCTCAATATTTGTTTCAGAGAAACTTCGCATTACAACTGAAGCTCAATGAGTAATGACTGTTTTGAACTACTAAAACCAGGTAACTTTTACATTAAAAAAAAGCAAATGAATTATAAAAAGTAAAATTATACAAACTGTACTTTGTTCATGGTTACTAATAGCAGTACTTTGTTTCTTTACAACATTAGAGTTCCTTTCATTGAAAACAAACTCAGCTGTTCTTGATCCTCACTCATTCCAAGCATCCTAGCCAAACTGAACACATAGGTAAAGATGAAAATTGAATTTCATCTCAATTATTTGGAGAATCTAAACTGACTGCTCATACTGCTAACTCTATTAATGACTCCTTAATTAGCAAGGTTTTAAGTATTGTAGTTTGAGGATTAACACATATTAAAAATAATGATGTGAAATAACCTAATTTACAATATTGGGAGTTGATAATGATTTTTTGGAAAGAAACAAGGTGTAATAAAAATAATCTAGATTCCTAATACCACTTACTGACAATCACAGCTTTATATCATGCTAAAATTACACACTTATCTCCTCATTAGCAACTAATCTCACTTATTCCTCCTGCCAAACCAATTATAAGAAAATTTCCAGACTCAAAGGAATTAATAGGACACTTGGACCTCACTCAGTCCTCTCATGACTCAAGTAATTAACAAGCACTTATACTGAAATCCAAATAGTTTTCCTAAACTAATTAATGGAGGACATCAAAATGTTATCAACTAACAGCAACTCAAGTGCCATACACTAATAGTCCTCAAACAGAGTAACTGCCAGCCGCTGACAGGGTCCTTTTGGTCAACTCAAACTAATTTGGTGTGTAAATACGGAGGAAGGAAATCTGGTTACTTATCAAATACAGCAAACTATTCATATGATAAAGGAATATGTTACAGGCAATGCCTTGCATAATGAATAGCTTTTGGATTCTTCAACTTTTTAAGCACATAATACAAGGAGAATAAATAACAGTAGAAATTTACATTTATATGATATTTTCTTCCAAGTAATTCAAAAATGGAAGAACTTGAGGCTAAGCCATTTTTGCAAAATTTCATAAAAGGCCTGGAATTTCTGAAGAGGAATTTGGAAAGCTCTATTCTTCTGTGAGTTCCTTATTTTCTGTGTTCTTTCAACCAAACATTCATTTCAGCCATCAGTCTATAACCCTTCATCAGACTATCATATTGTTTCCTCTACTTCCATAAAATATTTCCAAAAACATTTTCAACGTACCCAGTTAAATCTTTCTCCACAAAGTTGTCCAACAGAATAAATGTAAACCTTTAAAATGGACTTTAAAAACATTTAATTTTATAAATGAAGAGCTCACTAGGTGTCCCGAACCCTAACTTTTTAAAAGGTAAAAATCATTAATAGTGTATCAGAAATTAAATTCAGTTTTGTTACAGATTTTACTTTACTTTCTGACAAGAGAAGCCCTTCATAAGATCTTTGAATAGCAGCACACAGTGTTTTGAAAACAGAACCTTCACACACTTTGAAGCTCATAGCACCAGCTCCTGTAACTGTTAGGTTTGCTCTTGGTAAACAGTACAAGCACGTCTTCTAAAGGCTCATGGGAAATGCATATTATGCACAGACCTCAGTTTTTTGGCACCCAAATAAATTTAAAGTCAGGTGTGATATCTAAGGAGGATCTAGTTTGAAAAATTAAGAAGGATATCAATTTGAGAAGAGCCCCTAACACAGCAACATGAAGTCTCCTAAAATTCAAGAGAAACATCAACTATATGGTGAAGCTTGAGTGTGAGAATGGTGAGCTCGTGTATGCTTTACAAAAAGTTGACGTGGAAAAGGCCCCTAAATGTGAATTAATGATATGACTAGTGCTCAAACAGTATTTTGCACTTAGTGTTCTGTGTGGGGGCAAACTGATGAAATCTTTACTTAATATATACTAAATCAATCTTCTATATATAAAGATAATTGAAAATGAATCTTGATGTGAATGGAACGGGAGAGGGAGCGGGAGACAGGAGGGAGGGTTGCGGGTGGGAGGGAAGTTATGGGGGGGAAAAGACATTGTAATCCATAAACTGTACTTTGGAAATTTATATCTACTAAATAAAAGTTAAAAAAAAAAGATATCAGCAGTTTACTAACAGATAACTCATCTTAGGAAGGGATGAACTAATGCTAAAGATGAGCCCACGGAGGCAGACTATCCACATCAATTTGCAAAAGGAACATGTAATCACAGCCATGCCCTAAATGAAGAGCACCCACAATCAACAGAAGAAACAATATTCAACATCACAGATATCTCAATTGGGCTGTCTACACAATTATGACCAAAAAATTAGAAGTGAAGATATTCTACTCACCGTGTACCAAAACTATTGCACCCAGATTAGTGGCAGACAAGAGCAGAGCTTTCAATTGATAGGTTTAACAAGTGTGATCAAGGTCCTGAAGCAGCTCTTTGAAGAACTATAAAAGGAGGTAAAACATGGCTTTTGCAGAGCCAACCTGAAGACAAAGCACAATCAATGCAATGGATACCAAAAGGTAGAAATGTTCCAGTAAATGCAAATATGGACCGGTGACAGGGAAAGCTCATGCAACATTGTGAGCAGGCTTTTTGCTTGCTGACTTTCCAGAGGGTGAAAGAACAAGTAACATCTGCTGATCACTGAGTGTTTGGAGAAAGGCAGCCAAAGCTTAGCAGGAAAACAGCAGGAAAGCATTGACGGTCAGTCTTTTAACGCAACAACGTTGTCTGCTCATTCCTCTCATTAAAAATGGGTACCCTTCTGACAGTTCCGAGGGGAAATCATTAGGCATCGCCTTACAGTCATAATTTAATTCCTTGTGACTACTTCTTGTTTCTCATTTTTCTTCAGTTAATAATGTAAAAAAGACTACGCTGACATAGTTAAATTCCCAGGCCGTCAGTTCATTAAGGATGGTCTAGAAGACAGTACAAACACTTTCTAAAGCTTTTTGAACTTCATGGACCATACGTTAAGAGGAGTTTTATAGCTTTTATTATCTCTTAGTTCCATTTTCCCATGAACTCTTTGAAGTCCCCTTGTAGAAACCAGAGTCTAACACAAAATAAGCAGTCTATATGTATTTGTTGAAAATGAGAAGGGGCAAAGTAGAGGTATTTGGCACAGTGCTTAAGACATCACTTGGGATGCCCAATTCCGTATTACAACACCTGGGATGGCGTCCTAGCTCTGCTTTAATCTAGCTTTCTGCTAATGTACACCCTGGAGGCAGCAGGTGATGGCTCAAGCACTTGGATCTCTGTATTCTACGTGAGACCTAGACTGAGCTCCTGGCTAATGTCAGCCTGGCTCAGCCCTGGGTGTGGCATGCATTTGGGAAGTCAGCCAGCAGACAGAAGACTTAATTCTGTCATGTAACTAAATAAGAAAAGGAGTGAGGTGGAAGAAACAAGTGAGTTTGCTATAGATCTTGGAACTGTAGATTCAGCATAAACCAGCTGAGAATTTTTCCTATGACGACAGACCCTAAGGAAAGTGAGAACATACCACCTCTCTAGTCCCTTCTACAGATAGCGCTTATTTTAAATATGATAAAATATAAGTTTCTTCCAACCTTCAATATTATGGCATGAGTTTTGTATTCCAGGTGAAATAAAAGCACATTTAATCACACCAAGTCAAACAAATCTCTGTAATCTGTAACTTAGGATGAAACCATTGATCAACAGAGTTATTTTCCCATGTTTTAATTCAAGGAAGAAGCTTCACCTGATCTGAAATCTTAGGAAGCATTTTCAATTTCTTTGGGAAAATGCCTGACAGACTTCTTTTTAATCTCTCTTTAGATAAAACACTTCGAAGATCAAAGGGGCCTCACTCAGGCAGATGTGTTTTCTGTCAATGGCTATGAGGGAAAAACAGACTTTAAGCAAACTGCTCAAAGAAACCTTTAGCAATTAGGCATTAAACAGATAATACAGTCTTCAGCAAGGTATTCACACACAAAAAACCTTCTTTGGAAAACCAACCTAGAAACAGGTCCTACGTGGAAAATTAGACGGGCTTCCCTTAAATACTCAAAAATAGTAAAGAAGTGTACATCACCCAATGCTATCTACTGAAGTCTTTATTTCTTGGTTCTTCTAAAGTTATTAATGTATTTGAGAGAGAGAAAGGGAGACAGATAAAGAGCACTCCCATCTCCTGGTTTATTCCCAAATACCCACAAACATGGAGGCTGGGCCAGGACAAAGCAGAGAACCAGAACACAGTCCAGTCCAGGTCTTCCACATAGGTAGCAGGACCCAGTTATGTAAGCCATCACCACCGTACCCCAGAGCCTGCATCAGCAGGAAGCTGAGGTCAGGTGCAGAGCTGGGTTTGAACTTGAGCACACCAATATGCCACATGAGCATCTCAACTGTTAGACTAAACGCCCACTCCGAAGGTCCTAGTTTTTAGTCAAGAATTTCCTAGGAAATCATGTTAGACAAAATACCAAACTTAGAAGACAGTCTATACATCATGACATAATCAGAATCCTAACCGCATATTGTTACTGCTTATTTCATATCATAACTTTAATTAGGAAAAACCCAAATTGTGAGAGTAATAAACTTCCAAAATCTTATTAAACAATTTCTGTTTATATCCTTTCAAAAAACATATCACTGACACAAGAGAATCACATTTCACTCGTAAAGGAAAATATACTTGTCTTGGACAATGCAAATATTACCCGAAGTAATAATAAAGAAAAGTTGAGGGACAATGGCATAGTGGATTAAGCCTCTGCCTGCAGGGCCGGCATCCCACATGGGCTCTTGTGTCCCAGCTGCTCCACTTCCGATCCAGCTCCTTGCTAATGGCCTGGGAAAACAGTGAAAATGGCCCAAATGCTTGGGCCTCTGCACCCATGTGGGAGACCCAGAAGAAGCCCTGACTCCTGGCTTCGAATTGGCCCAAACTGGCCTTTGTGGCCACTGGGGAGTGAACCAGCAGAGGGAAGACCTCTCTCTCTTTCTCTCTCTCTATCTCTGCCTCTCTGTAACTCTTTCAAATAAATAGATCTTAGAAAAAAACATTGACCACATCACTGAACTTTGTCACCACTTAAATAAATCCATTCCATTCAAAAATACTGAGATAATTATTCACTTCTTGGATATACCACAGTAAACTATCAATTCCTAAAGTACAGAGCTGCTTAAAAACCTCATTAAAGAAAGGTAATAATGACAATGATGAAGTCACCTACCTATGACAGTTAAAAAACCAAGAGCTGGGGCTAGCACTGTGGCACAGCAGGTAGAGCCACCACCTGCAGTGCCGGCATCCCATATGCGTGCTCCACTTCCAAAACAGCTTTCTGCTGTAGCCTGGGAAAGCAGTAGAGGATGGCCCAAGTCCTTAGGCACCTACACCCATGTAGGAGACCTGGAAGAAGCTCCTGGCTCCTGGCTTCAGATCAACACAGCTCTGGCAGTTAAAGCCATCTGGAGAGTGAACCAGCAGGTGTAACGCCTCTCTCTCCCTCTCTCTCTGCCTCTCCTTCTCTCTCTTTTTAACTCTTTCAAATGAATAAATAAATCTATAAAAAAAAAAACAACCAAGAGCCTAAAATAAATAACTTATAAAAGAAAGATCTAACAACTTGATGCATTTTCAGATTTTTCCAGCAGTGTTCTAGAGCATAAGATACACATAAATTCTAATACTCAGGGGAAAAACTCAATTTCCATTTGTAGAAAAACTTTTCATTAAAAACCATCCAATTGGGGCTGGTGCTGTGGCCCATCAGGTTAATGTCCTGGCCTGAAATGCCAGCAACCCATATGGGCGCCAGTAACCCATATGGGCGCCAGTTCTAGTCCCAGCTGTTCCTCTTCCAATCCAGCTTTCTGCTATGACCTGAGAAAGCAGTATAAGATGGCCCAAAACCATGGGTCCCTGCACCCACGTAGGAGACCCGGAAGAAGCCCCTGGCTTCAGATTGGCACAGCTCTGGCCATTGTGGCCATCTGGGGAGTGAACCAGCAGATGGAAGACCTCTGTCTCTACCTCTCTCTGTAACTCTGCCTTTCACATAAATAGATCTCTAAAAAAAATCCATCCAATTAGAAATACTTTACCATATATCTAGTTTAACCTTCCTTTTTGCCTCAATTTGTAATACAAATTTGTGTGTAGAAAGAAATCACAAATCAAGAAATTGATAACTTTTTAAACAAAGTTTCTTAAAGCAACTTAATATTTGCAAAAAATGGATTACAATTTCCATTGTATTTGTTTAACATAACAATTTTTAAAACTCACCACGGTAAAGATTTACCTAAAGGTAAATAAATTCATTCAGGTAGGTAAGGGACCATCTATCTCATTTCTCCAAAAACCAATTGAACTGTAATTTTATCATATATCTTTGGTATTTTTACTTTTCCTTTGTGTATTTTTTGCTTTTATATATTTTTGGTACATTTTATATTTTTACACATAACAAAAGTACAGAAGGCAACAATTATTTTTTAAGATTTATTTATTTGCAAGGCAGAGTTACAGGGAGAGAGACAGAAAGGTTTTCCATCTGCTGGTTCATTCCTCAAATGACCAGAAAGGCTGAGGCTAGGCCAAGCCAAAACCAGGAGCCAGGAGCTTCATCCAGGTCTCCCACGTGGGTACAGGGGCCCAAGCACTTGGGCCATCTTCCACTGCTTTCCCAGGCCACAGCAGAGAGCTGAATGGGAAGTGGAGCAGCTGGGACTCTAACCAGCACCCACATGAGATGGCGGCACTGCAGCCGGTGGCTTAACCTTCTATGTCACAGTGACGGTCCCACTGGGCAACAATTCTCAAAAGTGCTTCAGTACAGCTCTTAATTACATGAGCATTTTCATTTTTAAGAGAAATCTAAGCAGTACTTAGCTCTAATTCAAATCTTGCTCAATATACAATTTTTACTTTGCTTTTAATTATTGGTAAAATTTTACAGAGTTTTTCTATTATATTTATAAGCATATGCTTACTATAAGACAAATAATTTTTACTGATCATAAAAATACTATATGATGCAGAAAGCAAATTAAAGACAAAAGCATCCAAAATTGCACCAACCAGGCATAATATTATCATTACCATTTTGATGTCTTTCTTTAATGTTTTATTTACATACTTTAACTGGTACATAATTTACAACAACACACACACACAAGTCTCACATGTCACACACCAGAGAGAAGTATTTCAAAAGAACTACAAACAAAAATATTGACAGAAAAGAACAGGCTTAACAGGTTTAACGTGGATGGCTTGTAAATGTTTTCAATTTTAAAATAATTCATTCAGTTACTCGGCAACAGTTTAAACACAGAGTAAGTCATGAGTCAAAATCCATGGCTATGAAAATGCCTTTTATGTTGTTCAACTACTATGCTTTGGAGAAGTGGTGGAGGTGGGGGGATACTTTGTGTAATCCTCTTGACAGATTAACATAATCGTTCAAAGAGTTCTGCCATTAATAGCAAATGCTACAACAGAAAGGAACCAGTTATTATTTTAAGTGATAAGCAAGAATGACAAGCAGTGCTATATGCACTGTGGATACAGAGCACGGCTCAAAAACACCAGACACATCACACTGTGATGAGAGGGGACAGGGATGAGTCAGCTGACAGAAGCCCCAGTGCAAGAAAAGCTAAGGGCCTAAGCTAAGGAAGTCAAGTGACAACACACAGTGCAACTGGATTCTTGAAGTTAGGACACAAACTAGATAAAAACCCCGTCTGTAACAGAATGATGCGCACTGTGTTCACTCTGTCAGCCAGGAGAAAATGGAGCACCCCCCCTCCCCCAGCATGAGAGGCAAAGTATGGTTTCATGTTTCTGTGCTTCCTGTTAATGATTGGAGTGACAGAAACCTCACCTGCAAGGGAAAAAGTCTGCTTCCCTACCCTGTAGAACACAGCCATCAGAATGGGCATAGAAATCTGCCTTAGGACTCTGAGGTTCTCCCCTTGTCAGGAACTGAACAACAGTTAGATGTCTTTCCATGGAGTTTCAAAGTGCCACAATTACCAATGTGCCCAACAGTCTCCATCTATGAGGCTGACGTCAAGGCACACACAGGTACAAAATCTCACCGCCTAACAGAGGCGTCCATTCAAGGAGAAAAAAGCCAGTGGCCTCCTGGAGTAGCATTCCAAGGAATGCATGTGGATGCTTGACTTAAGAAAAAACAGTAAGTGATGAAAAACTACAGCACCACGTTTCATTCACAATGGACTCGGTGCAGGCACCAGGTCTCCGGTGTGATGTGTATTCAGTTCTCAGCCAGTTCCTTTGTTTGGCTGGGGTTCTGGATTGAGGACTACCCAGGTCTGACTCCCTGGAATGCCCCATCATAGGCTGTAGAATACTTCAGTAAACACCAATACAGTGTTCTAAGCTGGCTCCCCTTAGACTGCACTGCTTTCACACCTCTCAAGTCCTAAGCTTGAATAGTCAGACACGCAGATGATGAAAGAATGTGGTCCCAGATTCCTTATGTCTTTACAGCAGAAGGGGGACTTGATCCCCAACAGCACGACAGTACACTAACACAACCATGAAAGGGAGACAAAGTCCATCAAAGAAAGGGCAGTTTTCACAGCTATTACATGACAAGGAAAACTATGGCCAGGGACAGTAGATGACTCTACTAGAATTACCTCTTTTCTACTTTAATCTTCATTATTTACTCTTTTTTAATAAGTGATTTTTTTTATATTCTATTTATTTATTTGAAAGGTAGAGTTACAGAGAGGCAGAGGGAGAGGGAGAGAGAGAGAGAAGGAGATAGATCTTCACTCCCCAAATAGCTGCAACGGCTGGAATTGCGCCAATCCAAAGCCAGGAGCTTCTTCCGGGTCTCCCACATGGGTGCAGGGGCCCAAGCACTTGAGCCGTCTTCTACTGCCTTCCCAGGTCAGGGCAGGGAGTTGGATAGGAAGTGGAGCAGCCGGGACTCAAACCAGCACCCATACAGGATGCTAGCACTGCAGGCAGCAGCTTTACCCGCTCCACCACAGCACCGAGCCCCAATTTACTTTTTTTATGTTTCTATTCTAAGTTGCATTTTTTGATTAAGTACTTTTATTCCTAGTTTAATTTGTATTTCTAATATAAATGTTGAGAGAAATTATGATAATCTCTAGGGAATTCCATTCATTGTCACAAATGATAAACTGGGCTGAGGGCCTCTGTTTCACCTCAGAAGCCCGGCCATTATAAATCAAAAAGCAGGCTATCTTAGAACCCCAACAGCCACACTGAAGTGGAAGCATTACTCTAATTTGCTTTGGGTATCTCTCGAGCCGTAGCCTCATTTGTAGAGTTAGCTCTACACACAGAATTTTCACATTTCTGATCCCCGTTAAAAGCCCTCCCTTTCAAGAGTTTTCCTCTGTTTTACTGTTAGTTAGCAATAACGTTAGCCTTAGCAACACAAAGGTATCATCTTTTAAATACTCTCTGGAAGTTCATTATCAACATTAAAGGAAAAATATCACATGAATAAGAATTATTCTCCAATGAGGGCAAATTTAACATAGACTGTAGTTAATTTCACAAGTTTGATAAGAAAATTGCTACAAAAGTGATTTTTATAAAAGTCATATTGGGGCCAGCACTGTGGTGCAGTGGGTTAAAGCCCTGGCCTGAAGCACCAGCCGGTTCTAGTCCAGGCTGCTCCTCTTCCTATCCAGCTCTCTGTTATGACCTGGGAAAGCAGTAGAAGATGGCCCAAATCTGTGGGTCTCTGCACCCGCGTGGGAGACCCGGAAGAAGCTCCTGGTTTCAGATCAGTGCAGCTCCGGCTATTGCGGTCATTTGGGGAGTGAACCACTGGATAGAAGACTTCTCTGTCTCTACCTCTCTCTGTATCTCTTTCAAGTAAATAAAAATAAATCTTTAAAAAAAGAATATTTGTGTTTAAATATGCACATACCTACAAATACAGTGAATGTTAACATAGTGTGAGTCAAGCATGAAATAAGATTTTGTTAGTCTTACGTCATAAATGTTGGCTTAAAAATAGCTTTTCTCAAAAAAAAGTACTTGATAGAATGAAAAGTATTTCAAATCTTAAAGTAGGGTATTAAACAGAGGAAAATAAAATTTTCTGTCCCAAAAACTGCTTTATACACCTTTAAATGTGCATTTTTAAGCTTCACTCAAGGAAACAGTGTGTCAATATTGCAGTACTCAAAAAATAAGCACATAAAATGTTTTTACAATAATTTTACAATTGATTGAGTCAGAGTTAAACTATACTAAAAGAATTTTGATTGTATTTAGATTAAAGCTATCAGGGAAAGAGAGATTAATAGTACAAAGAACATTTCCCATCTGCTTAGCCCTCTGAGTACTGAAGCCAACTCTGAGGGAAATTGCCTGAGCTTAGGAATTCCTGGGGAGAGAGGCACAGAGCTTTGAGGTCCACATGCCTAGGAGGGGCAATGAAGCCAGCTTAGGTCCAAAGTCACCATTAAATTAGATCTTCCTCCTATGGCACTCCTAGGGCCTCGCTATACAAGAAGGGAAGTGTATGGGGACCAGCACTGGAAGACAAAGTGACAGGCAGAGAATGAGTTTGAATGAGACCAGAAGGGCCCCACAAAATGCCTAAGCACTATTCCCATCTTTTTCCTTTGGGATACAAAATATGCAGCTTAAATAAACACAGATATCTCACTTAGCTTACAAAAACATTAGTTGCAAATACTCTAATGGGAATAATCATAATCCTCAAATAATTTATCAGCATTTATCATTGGCTGGCACTAAACTATGCACTTTTCACTCATAGAATACTATGCACACTTATTACCCCAATTTATCACATTAGCAAGAATGGCTTTTTAGAGAAGATGACCTCAGACTAAGTGCTAAAATAAAAGCTCAATCTAGGTGACATCATCATTCATTCAGGAGTGAGTGAGTTCCAACTACACAAAAAGCATTTTGCAGCTCCAAGATTAGGTGGAAAGAAAAAAACGGACAGCTATTCTTGTCAAGAGGAAAGAGGTTTTAACCAAATTATCACAAGACTAAATGTAAAGTTATATACGTGAAAAATACTATTTAGAACCAGCAAAGCCTACAACAAATCGTGACCCTGTCTTCATGAAAGTCAAAGACAACTTCCCTGAGGAAAAGACCTTGGTGTTAAAATCTGGAGTTAGATGTAGAGTCAGGTGGAACAGGGCACAACTCTCATATGACGGGGCAGTCTTGCCAGCTTAGGTAAGTCCAGAATGAGCAGTCCATGTTAAATTGTGGCCTTTATCCTAATAGTAACCGGGAGACACTCAACATTAGCAGCTAGAAGTAACATGATAGTGTTTTTCTTTGTCAAATATCACATTGTCAAAGAACGGTAAACTAGAAGGGGACTACAATGAAAGAGACTAGTTCAGTTAGAAAGTAAACTACTGCAGTAGCCTAAAAAAGACACAATGACAGCTTAGGTTAGGGTGGCAGAGCAAGGGACAGAGCTATTTGAGGACAATATGGTGATACAGGAGGTTAGTAAGAATGAGACACTGGGGTGGCTCCTAAGTTTATGACATGCTTGACTAGCTAGATGAATTTTGTTTGATACATGTTGTGTTTGAAGTACCTTGGAAATATCCAAGCAGAAACATCATGACAAGAGCCTCGGTGATTGACATCATAAGTAAGAGTGTCAATTGTTAAATCAACAACAGGAGTCGCTGTGCACCTGCTCCCCATGTAGGACCTCTGTCCTTAATGTGTTGTACCATGAGAATTAATGACAAAACTACTACTCAAACAGTACTCTATACTTTGTGTGTCTGTGTGGGTGCAGTCTGTTTAAATCTTTACTTAGTATATACTAAGTTGATCTTCTATATATAAAGATAATTGAAAATGAATCTGATGAAGAATGGGATGGGAGAAGGAGATGGGATAGTTGCAAGTGGGAGGGAGGTTATGGGGGGAAAAGCCACTATAATTCAACAGTTGTACTTTGGAAATTTATATTTATTAAATAAAAGTTGAAAAAAACAAGAGGCAGGCAGACATGACAGGGGTATCAGACATTCTTGAGACACCACTATAAAACATCAATAGAGGATAGTTCAAAGAGGGTGTATGCATGAAATAGCTTAGGAAGATGTCCTGGACTGAGAGGAGAGGAGAGGAGAGGAGGGAAGAGGAAAGGAGAGGAGATGGAAGAGGAGGGGAGGGGAGGAGGGAAAGGGAGAGGAGGCAAAGGGGAGGAGAAGGGAGGGGGGAGGGGAAGGGAGAGGAGCAGAAGGAAAGGGAGGGGAGGAGGGAGGGGAGAGGAGAGAAAGGGAAGGAAGGAGAGGGGAGGAGGGGAGGAGAAAGGAGAGGAGGGGAGGGGAAGGGGAGTGGAGAGAGGAGGGGAGGGGAGGGGATAGGAGAAAACTTCTGCTGCATCAAACAGACAAGGAATTAGAGCAAAGTACAGCATATTGCTCAGAGAACTGTCACTGTGACTGGAAAACAAGGTTCCAAAAATAGGTGAGAATCTAGAGAAGCTCAGCGAAGCCAGGATCCAACCACGACAGTAAGCCGGCAAAGGGCTGGTGATGAGAGCTGCGCACTTCTAACTTAACCAACATCATCTGACCGCCCTCCACACTGGTTTGCACAACACACCAGGCACTGTATATGAAACAAGCCCTCAACAACTGTACAGTGTGTAAAATCCAATTAAATACTACATTTCCACATGACATGTATCTGGTTCTCAAACTGGCTGCTTTAATCTTGAATGTCCAAGTATTATTTAGAATGTAAAAGGAAACATTTCTCTTTCACACATTGAAAGGTTGCTCTTTAGTCAAGAATCCTAAGACTTCTTTTTTGAAAAATACCAAGGCTATGAGCGTACATGGATAACCTGAACTGATTTCTGTAAGTGAGTTTTCATTTTCATGCATTCTCCATTTGATAACAATCAGGCTGTTTTTAGCTCTCGAATAAATTGTTTTTAACTGATTCATTCATAATGACTAAACAAAGCCACTTGACACCAGACACAAAACTATATCTAATTCCTCTCCAATTGCCACATTAAGCAAGATAATATAACCAATAAAATAAGGAAAGGCCTAAGGAAAAGAAATGGCAAGATCCAGGCCATTAAGTTCAGAAATTCTGTGAATGAGATTTTGGTGTAAACCAACTGCTACTCCATAATGACACAGAAACTATCAGAACTCCTGTTCTCCTAAAAGCACATTTCAAAATTCCTTCCTTATGAGTTCCACCAAAAATAAGTCAGCTATAAAGTCTGAATTTTCATCAAATCACAAAAGTACATAATTTCCCAATGACAAAAAATACTAATAGCAAAAAATTTATTAAAGTTTCTAAAAATAATTCACTAATTACACCATCTCAGATAAAGTGATTTATCCCCCTATTTATATCTTCTTCAGACTATTTTTATGAAAGGCTTACTTTATTTATCCCAAAACACAACTGTGGCAAGCAAGTATATGACCCACGTGCACAGCAATTGTCCCCATTCTATAATTTTTGACTGAAGGGAATTTCGAAAGCATTCCCAATCACTGAGATAAGTGCTTATCTTATTATGCCTGAAACACTTCAGGAAGCAACATTTTGGAAACAGTAATGCCATTTACCATCTTAAAATACCATCAAATCTTAAACAAAAAAAACTTTAAAATATCTTTTATAAAAAGCCATTTAATTTTAAAAAGCTGGACAAAGCCAAAAAACAGCAAAAATAAAAATTACTTTCTTTGCTATCCAAGAAGAATTCTGACAGGTTTCCAAAAATGAGTAAATTATATACTGAGAAGCCTCAATAAATGTGACAGGCACCGTCTCTCAGCTACACAATGTTTCTTTCTCCTCTTTTTCTGCTCAAAGAACTCCAATCAGTTCAAATAGCAGCAGAGAGGGAGGGAAGGCTCGGACCCAAGGAGGTGAACCAACTGGAGAAATCTCATCGCCCCTGATTAATGAGAGGTCAAGAGGGTCTGTGTGACTGAATGTTCTGGCCAAGAAGATAAAAGCAGCAGTAGGTAGAGGTGGGGCGTTTGGAAGGCATTTTATCCCCCAACTTTAAAAAGAGCACAAATACACTCTGTAGGCATCTCTTTTGCCCCAGGATATTTTTTCCTACTTCCTGCCTGGAACAGAAAAGTGATACCTGAACTACAAGGCGAAAGCACAAGGACAAGAAGTAAAACAGAAAGGGAGGAGACGCACACACCTGAAAGAATCTAGGTTCTTGAGGGTACTGTGAAGCAGCTATACCCACCTCTGTGCCAGCTACTTGCAGAAGTTAGACAAAAAACAATCACACACATCCCAAAGAGTTGGAACTTTCACATTATCTGGAACTAAAAACATTGAAAATAAAGCGTACAAACAGCGCAGTGACTGAAAAGATACCTTATGCAAAGAGGGGTATAAAGATTTACTACAAATATGAGTATAGCACTAAAGTTCTGTTAAATGAACGAGGCACTACAAGCAACAGACTAAATTCTCATGCAAATTGTTTGGAGAAAATGCAAGTTTCAATAAAAAGAATAAACATAGGTCACAGATGAAAAGATGTAATACCATAAAGATGTCAACTGTCCCCAAGTCAATCTCTAGATTTAATGTAACTTCATTTGAAATCTCAGCAGACATTTTTCTGTGTTTATACATAAAATCAGACATTATCTTTTTAAAGTTTGACCTACTCATTTGAAAGAAGTCAAAAGGATAGAGAGGGAGGGACACACACACAGATTCAACAACAACCAGGCCCTGGGCCCCATCAAAGCCAGGAGCCAAGAACTCTGGGTTTCCCACATGGGTAGCAGGAACCCAAACACCTGGGCTATCACCCTGTGTCTGCCAGGCACAATAGCCAGGAATCTAGATTAAAAGTATAGGCGGAGGGGCCAGTCTTGTAACATAGTAACACTGCCGCCTGTGATACCAGTATCCTATACAGATGCAGGTTTGTATCCTGGTTGTTCCACTTTCAATCCAGCTCCCTACTGATAGCCTGGGAAGAACAGCGGAGGACAGCCCAGGTGTTTGGACCCCTGCTATCCACACTGGAGACCCAGAGGAAGCTCCTGGCCTGAGCCTGGTCCAGTGCTGGCCACTGCGGCCATCTGTAGACTGAACCAGCAGATGGAAGATCTGTTTCTTCCTCTCTCTATAATAAATACTATTTCAAAATAAGTAAAGAAATCTTTAAAAAGAAAAAAAAAGTATAGGTGGGACATGATCCTCGTCACTCTAATGCAGGATGCAAGTGGCAGTTTAACCCACTGTACCACAACACTCACCCCTGACACATTGATGATTTTGAAGAAAAACAAATTTAGAGGCCTTTCATTACCAAACATTACTTATAAACCTACACTGGTTAAGACAGTGTAACAGTGTATACAGTTATGAAACCAATGAAATAGTCACTTGATTTTTGAAAAAATGTGACATTGTGCTATATGGGACAAAGGATGATCCTATTAATAATGATGTTGTGTTAAATAGGCATCTACACAGAAAAAAAAATCTTCACAACTTTACTATATATAAAAATCAATTCTAGGAACCAAAACTGTGGCACAGCATGTTGGGCCTCCGCCTGTAGCACCAGCATCCCATAGAGACGCCAGTTCCATTCCCTGCTGGTGGCCTAGGAAAGCAACAGAGGATAGCCCCCAGGTGCTTGGACGCCTGCACTGGCGGGGGCGGGGGGGGGGGTTTCCTGGATCTGGATAGACCCAGCTCCAGCCACTGCGGCCATTTATCTGGGGAGTGAATCAGCAGATGGAAGATCTGTCTCCCTCTCTCTATGACTCTGCCTCTCAGAAGAATGAGTAAATGAACGGAAGGAAGAAAAGGAAGGGAGGGTGGAGGAAGAAAAAAGAGGGGAGGGGAGGAGAAGGGAGAGGGGAGGGGAAGGGAGGGAGGAGGAGGGGAGGGGAAGGGAGGGGAGGGGAAGGGGAGGGGAGGGGAGGCAAAAAAAGAAAAGAAAGAAAATCAATTCTAGATACCTGTGGATTGTTCTGGCTCTCAGCACAGCTTTGATGTGAAAGGTGCTTTACAAAAACACACTCTAAGGGCCAGCGCGTGGCGTGGCAGGTAAAGCAACCACTTGCAGTGCTGGCATCCCATACAGACCCTGCAACGAGTCCCGGCTGCTCCATTTCCAGTACAGCTCTCTGCATGGCCTGGGAAAGCAGTGGAAGATGGCCCAAGTGCATGGGCCCCTGCACCCACGTGGGAGAAATGGAAGAAGCTCCTGCCTCCTGGCTTCAGATTGGCTCAGCTCGGCAGCTGCAGCAACCTGGGAGAGAACCAGAAGATAGAAGACTTCCTCTCTCTCTCTCTCTGCCTTTCCAATATCTTAACACACACACACACACACACACACACACACACATTCTAGAGGAAAAAGAAAAAAAAGGCCACAATTTTTGAAAATTTCCCTGCATATAGAATGCAAAAAAAAAGAGGAAGGGAAGAGGAAGGGGAAAGGAGGAAGAGGAAGAAGAGAAGTAGAAGAACTGAACAGCAGAAGAGGCAAGATAATTTGAAAATGAATCCTAGAGATTTAATTGCCAAGTAGAAGTTTATTTATTCACTTATGCAAGAAACATTTATCATAAAGAGTACCCACTCTACTAACTGGAGTAGTGTTCTAATAAGCATTTGGGATAAAGCTGTGAACTCAACAAAAATCTTTCTACTTTTGGAGCTGTGTTCTAGAAGAGTTCCAAAAAAAAAAAAAAAACCAAAAACAAAAAAGAGATAACAAGGACAAAAAAGTACACAATTTCCCAGGAAAAAAAATCCTAATTTCCAGAAGAAATAACTGAGACTCAGCTCTATACCACATCAAAGCATTAAAATGCAAAATTTGAAATTATGAAAGATAAAGAGAAGTCTCTAAGAGCATTCAGGCAGGGGGAATAAAGTCAGATGTGCGACTTGGGATTTTATTTCATTTCTCAAGAGAATAATGAGAGCTTGTAAGGCAATGGGCAACACTGGAAATCCTGAAGGATTGGAAAATATTTTCCAACCAAGAACTGTAAGCTTCAACAAGTGTGAGAATAAAATAAAGACAATTACAAAGACCAACAGTGTCTAAGCACTCACTTTTTTTTTATTTGACAGATAGAGTTAGGCAGTGAGAGTGACAGAGTGACAGAGAGAGAGAGAGAGAGAGAGAGAGAGAGAGAGAGAGAGAGAGAAAGGTCTTCCTTCTGTTGGTTCACCCCCCAAATGGCTGCTACGGCCAGAACTACACCGATCCGAAGCCAGGAGCCAGGCGCTTCTTCCTGGTCTCCCATGGGGTGCAGGGCCCAAGCACTTGGGCCATCCTCCACTGCCTTCCTGGGCCACAGCAGAGAGCTGGTCTGGAAGAGGAGCAACCATGACAAGAACCTGGCGCCCATATGGGAGGCCGATGCCTCAGGCGGAGGATTAATCTAGTGAGCCATGGCGCCAGTCCCAACACTCACTTCTTACATGCGCATTCTCAAGAAACTCTCAGAAGCTGTGCCCCAACTGACATGAAGCAAACACAAGACACAGACAGGAGTCCAGGGAACCGGAGCGACAGCAGAGGGGCGCGCTGATGGATACGGGTGGGTTGGTAGTGACGTGAAGCTCCAAGAGAAGAGGTGTACAGATGGCAGTGGAACTGGCTCATCTGAAGAATGGCTCTTACCAGGTAAAATCAGGGTATTGGGGGGGGTGCAGTGGGAGAGAGAAGGAAACACATACTAGTTGATATGTTTGGTCATATGAAAGTCAATTTCATAATGTTTGGGAATAGACTAATAAGTATTTTGAAAGCAAAACAAAAACCTTTGACAAGAGCCAGCTAGTAACAATAACTAATTATCATGAAGATATAGGCACCACATTCTAATGTAACCACAAGAGTGAGATTGGGAGGATGACAGGAGGGGAATATAGAATGTGTACAGTATCGGGGTGGGGGCTGGGGAGGCATGAGAATCAGTAAAGAGTTCTATCTCCATCTGCAATAAGAAAATCTGAATGGCAGAAGGAGTCAAGTAAAGGCTGAGGTCTCTCAAGAATTCACCTATGGGAAGAAAGCAAACCAGACCCTATCTCCTGACCTTCAAACTAGCAGAGGCAGCACCAAAGGCAGGTTCACTCCTCCTCCCTTGGACAACGCGGGAATCCCAGCAATGACAACAAGGGGGGCACAGCAGCACCAAACCGAAGGGTCAGTTAAGAACCTCACTGACAACAGCCTTCAGAGGAAGCACCCTGATTCCCAGACCCCCTTCTCCAGCTTGGAGTCACCAGGCAATCAGGAGCCTGGGAAGCAGCTTGGCACCCCCAGGAGGCACCTGGAAGGACCAGGGAAGAGCACAGACAGCAGAGGAACGAGAGACCAAATCAGACAAAGAATCTAAAAATTAAGATCTCACTGGAGCCAGCACCACCGCTCACTATGCTAATCCTCCGCCTGCGGCACAGGCACACCGGGTTCTAGTCCCGGTCGGGGCGCCGGATTCTGTCCCGGTTGCCCCTCTTCCAGGCCAGCTCTCTGCTGTGGCCCGGGAAGGCAGTGGAGGATGGCCCAAGTGCTTGGGCCCTGCACCCCATGGGAGACCAGGATAGGTATCTGGCTCCTGCCTTCGGATCAGCGCGGTGCGCCGGCCCCGGCGGCCATTGGAGAGTGAACCAATGGCAAAGGCAAAGGAAGACCTTTCTCTCTGTCTCTCTCTCTCACTGTCCACTCTGCCTGTCAAAAAAAAAAAAAAAAAAAAAGAAGAAGAAGAACTCACTGGAATCAAAAGCAGACCACAGTGCAGACCTAAGTAGGATGGCTCTCAGATAAAATCAAAGCCAAAAGTAATACCAAAAACTGCCAGACATGATAGCCCAAATGTCCCAAAAACACTAAGAAATCATACATGATACCAAAGGCCAGGTAAGTCACAACCTGAGTGAGAAAAAAGCGGTCAATTAGTGCCAGCAAAGTGACATATTTTGTTAGAATTTTCTGACAAGGATATTCAAACAACCCTAACAAAAATGCACCAAACAGAAATTAAGTGTTCTCTAGAAGCAAATGAAATCTCAGCAAAGAACTGGAACTTGTAACAATTAAACTGAATGAAAGCCACGGCATCCAAAACCACAGTCACAGAAACAAGAAAACTTGCTGGAAGAGCTCAACTGGAGAAGGCAGGTAACAGAGGACAGAACTACTGATCCTGAAGACAGAGGACAGAATTCACCAGTAAGAATGACTGGAAACAGGACATCAGGACCTGTATTATAATAACAAAAGATTCAAAATTTTAACATTGGAATCCCAGTGCTAAAGGGGAGGAGAAAGCTGGTGAAGTTGCAAACAATTATTTGAGGAATAGCTGAATATTTTTCAAATATAAAAAGACATAAAAGAACAGATTCAAGAAGCTGAATGCTCTCTCCTTTTAACTCTGACTTTCAAATAAATAAATGAATATTTTAAAGAAGCTTAATTAACCCCAAATAGGAAAAATAAAAACAAAGGAAACCCAACAGAAATCAATGCAAACTAAAAGTCAAAAAATATCTTGCTAACTGTATGTGTATGAAAGACAAAAGTAACAATTCATGCTGAACTCAAGGGGCCTCCATAGCCTAGACAGCTCATAGCAAGAGTCTCGGGTGATTGCTGACATCATAAATAAGAGTGCCAATTGTTAAATCAACAACAGGAGTCACTGGGTTCATGCTCCCCACACAGGATCTCTGTCCTTAATATGTTTAACTATGAAACTCAAAAACAACACTACTAGTCAAACAATACCCTATACCTGGTTCAGTTGTGTGAGTGTAACCTGTTGAAATCCCTGCTTAGTATATACTAAGTTGATCTTCAATATATGAAGGTAATTGAAAATGAAACGTGATGAAGGGTGGGATGGGAGAGGGAGTGGGTGAGGGGAGGGCCACAGGAGGGAGGGAGGTGGGGGGGGGCCACAACAATACAAAAGATGCATTTTATATTCTATTTAAAACTATTGGTTGAACTCTGTAAAAAAAAAAAAAAAAAGTAACAATTCAACTAAGATTAGACTTCTCAATAAAACCACAAAGGCCAAAAGGATTTCAACATGTTTCAAATGCTTAAGGAACTCTCAACTGTGTGTTTTATTTCAACAAAATCACTTTTGATGAATAAACAGGAAATAAAAACATTCTGTGACTAGCAAGTTTTTCTGTGAATAATGTCAATTCTCCTGAAAACTGATCTATAGGTTTTATTATAATTCCTATCAAAATCTCAGCATGTTTTTTGTAGACACAGACATGATTATATAAAAAATTTTATGTAAAGGCAAGGAACCTGGAATTGCTAAAACAATCCTGACAAAGAAGAATGATGTGAAAGGAATTGCTCTACCCAATACTGATGCCTATTATTTAGCTAGAATAATCAAGTCTATGAACACACCAACGAATAGAGTTCAGTATACACACACATAAATATACAGAGCTAACTGCTTACAAAGGTGCAAGAGCAACTTAGCAGAATGGTCCTGTCCACACATAGTGCTGGAGCAACCAGACACTGAGTGGTTGTGGGGTTTGGGAACAGGTATAAAGAACTTCCACCTAGGTCTCAGATCTTACATTATTTAAAAAAAAAAAAAAAAGTGAACCGCAAATGGATCACAAACTAAAATGCAGAGTTCAGAAAGATAAAACTTTTAGAAAACAAAAACAGCACAAACTCTTCATGAACTAAGGTAGGTAAAGAACTCTTAGACTTGACACTAAAAAACACATAACAAAAACTGATACATTGGACCTCATCAGAATTGAAAACCTTTGCTCTACGAAGACTTTTAAAAAAGATGTGAAGACAAGCTTACAGAAGACACAAAGATATCTGTGCAATCTGGCTATCCAACAAAATATCTAAACTATATAAAGAACTATCAGAACAGTAAAAAACAATCAATGAAATTATAAAATGGGCAGATGATGTGAAGAATCACCAAAAGATTAGTAGTACCTAGAAAAATGCTGACTGAAACTACGAAACCAAATACCAGTATACACCTGCAACCCCAGTAAGAATGCAGAAAAACTGTAAATTCACACCTTGGTGGTAGGACAATAAAATGGTCTCGTATTCTCTGCAAAGCAGTTTGGCAAATTTCTTAAAAAACTGAACATGCAGGGGCTGTTGTGAAACAGCAGGTAAAACTGCCGCCTGCAACGCCAGCAACCATATGGCCCCAGTTTGTGTCCCGGCTCCTCCACTTCTGATCCAGGTCCCTGCTAATGGCCTAGGAGAAGCAGCCGAAGATGGACCAAGTGCTTGGGCCCTTGCTACCTCTGTGGGAGACCTTGATAACGCTCCTGGCTCTTGGCTTGCCTAGCTCAGTCCTGGCCATTACAGCCACCTAGGGAGTGAACTAATGGATGGAAGAGACAAATATCTCTCCTCCCACCCTCCCTCCCTCCATCTCTCCCTCTCCTTCCCCCACCCCAACTTTTTCAAATATATCTTAAAAAAAAAATGAACATGCTATTATACAACCTAGCAACAGCACTCTTAGGCAACGACCTCAGAAAATTCAAGTTACGTCCTCATGAACATCTGTACATAAATATTCACTGTAGCTTTATTGGCAAAAGCCAAAAACTGCAAATACCTGAGATCCTCCAAGGGGAAAATGGTTAAATGAACTGTGGTATGTCCATGTCATGGAACACCCCTCAGGAATAAACACAAATCAACTGCTGATAAACAAAACCATCCTGACAATGTCCAACGGAATAATGCTGACTGAAAAAGCAAACAGCAATGGTTACATAGTATAATCTTTTTAAAATAACAAAATTATTAAACAAATTTGTTACTACAAAACATTAGAGATTGGGGAAGGTTGTGAAAAGGTAATCGAGGGACCTTGTAGTTCTGCACCTTGTAGGAAGGCACCTGCTCTGTACCTTGAGTGTATAAACACAAACTATACACAATTCTGATAAAAAATGCAGAGAACTACATATACACATTCATAAATGAGTCCAAGTAAACCTGGAGAAAAATGAAAAACATAAGTGCATACAAAAAGTTTAAGTTTTAAAGAGTAAAAACCATAAAAAAGAAAATATTAAAATGGTGATAAAGATGAAACTCTAGAAATTGAGTTGGTCTTTAAGATCTGTCTGTAGCAATTATGAGACTTGATCATGTGTATATTATATTTGTATTTATGTATTCTTATTGCATAGCGCTTCAAAAATCTTATTAAGACACTTATAAATAAACTGGCAATCAATCAACCTGGAATCCAGGCTTAACAAGTAAAAAAAAAATTTGCTCTAAAAAATAAGTTATAATGAAAACCAAAATAAAAAAAAGACAGATTTTAAAATAAATATAGGTAACCAAGAATTTCTAACACTTATTTGCACCCTTCTATTTCACAGGTGTGCAACACAGCAAAATCAGATAATGGATTCGATTACTCTACACACCTGGACGAATCCAGATGAGCACTAACCCAAATGCCCCTGAATTACAGGAAAGGAAAGCAGGAGGATCTCACACTGTCCATCTCAGTTCCATTAAAAACATCAATCAAATGTCAACCAAGATGCCACGTGTCATCTCACACTAGCTGCAGGCTGGACAGCACAAACCGCCCTGCCTACTGGACCAGCTTCCTGCACCTACTGTAACACTTCAGACAACAGAGTTCTTTCTCTGACATCTTTACGTTTCTGAAGGCCAGAAGGCTGAAGGCAGGTGTCTGCAGGGCTGCTGTCCTCCAGAGGCTGCAAGGGAGACTGTCCCTTTACTCTGCAGTCGCTGGCTGCCGCCATTCCTCTAGGAGGCCACCTCACTCCTGTCTCAGCATCTGTGGCCACACACTGCTGCCTCCTCTTGTGTCTTCCTTTCATTCTGTATGTCTCTCTTAAAAGAATGCTGAATACAAAACAATCTCTTCCCCTCAAGACCTTGAATTTAAATCACAAAGGCCCTTTCTGGGGGGGGGGGTCACACTCAAAGGTTCATGGATCTGACATTGCATTTATGGTGAGGGGAGGACAACATTTTCTACCCAAATAGCTACTGACTCTGGATCTCTGGGGTGGGACCAGGAATCTGCAACCCTTACCAGACAGTGATGTTCCTCACACATAGTCAAGTGCCAGAGCCACTGTTCTAAGTACTGGAAAGGTGCCAAAGCACTAGCTCTGTTCAGGTCCTGGTAAAAGTTTCCCCAAGTAGGCAGGGAGGCAGGGGTCCTTAGGGAGCTCTGCTCACAGTTCCAGAACTCAGAGGCAGGGTGGGGACAGAAGGTGCCGTGATGGCACATTCGCTCCTACCATGGCGGCAGGAAGCACTGCTGGGAAAGGGACAAACACAGCACATGTGTAAATTTCTCATGGATGGATAGAGAGGGATGGGGTAGCCAGCGTTAGCAGGGGCATCATCATGGCATACGCTCTGTTGTATAAAAAAGCAAAATAGAAGTGACCAGAAAACAAAGAGAGGAACAGAAGAAAGGGACATCCTCAGCATGAACACCAACAGGAAGTGGATTTATCAAAGCCCTCCCAAGACTTTGGCAAGAGCCAAAATGCCCATCAACGATAGACTGGATAAAGAAATTATGGGATATGTACTCTTTAGAATACTATACCGCAGTAAGAAACAACGAAATCCAGTCATTTGCAACAAAATGGAGGAATCTGGAACACATCATGCTGAGTGAAATAAGCCAGTCCCAAAGGGACAAATACCATATGTTCTCCCTGATCGGTGACGACTGACTGAACACCAAGAGGGAAACCTGTTGGAGTGAGGTGGACACTATGGGAAATGGTGGCTTGATCAACATAGCCCTGACTGTTAATGAACAACTAAATACATTATCCCTCTTAGTAGTTTTTTTTGTCTGTTCTACTTAATATGACTGGTTTAGATCTGTAATTGATGCACAGTTATTCTTAAGTGTTGAAAATTAACTGAAATGTGATCCCTGTTGAACATGGTGGTGGGAATGGGAGAGGGAAGAGATGTATAATTTGGGACATGCTCAGGCTGACTTGCCCCAAGTGGTGGAGTTGGAAGCATACCAGGGGATTCCAATTCAATCCCATCGAGGTGGCATGTACCAATGCCATCTCACTGTTCCAGGTGATCAGTTTCAGTTCACAGTTGGTCATGGTGAAGGGACTGGGAGTCAAAGGGAGCACATAGACAAGTCTAGTACCTGCTAACGCTAACTGATGGAGTAAATAAAGGGGAGAGTGATCCAACATGGGAAGTGAGATACTCAGCAGACTCATAGAATGGCAGATGTCCTAAATAGCACTCTGGCCTCAGAATCAGCCCTAAAGGCATTCGGAGCTAGCTGAAAAGCTCATGAGAGTATTTCAGGCATGGAAAGCCAAGACACTCTGGCAAAAGATCTCTGCGAGTGAGATCCCAGTGGAAAGAACAGGCCATCAAAGAAGGAGGTACCTTTCTCTGAAGGGAGGAGAGAACCTCCACTTTGACTATGAGCTTGTCTAAACAAGATAAGAATCGGAGAACTCAGAGGGCTTCCATAGCCTTGGAAACTCATGACTGGAGCATAGGGAGATTACTGATGCCATAGACAGGAGTGTCAATTGGTAAAGTCAATAACAGGAGTCACTGTGCACTTACTCCTCATGTAGGATCTCTATCCTTAATGTGCTGTACATTGAGATTTAATGCTATAACGAGTACTCAAACAATATATTTCACTTTGTGTTTCTATGGGGGTGCAAACTGTTGAAATCCTTACTTAATGCATACTAAACTGATCCTGTGTAAAAAAAAAAAAAAAAAAAAAAGAAATTATCAATTCCCAACTTGACTCTCACTGGGATTAAACATGACAATAGGTCTGCTCTGATTTCATCATCATTTTTAAAAATCATCTATTATTTTTCACTTTATGTTTCTGTGTGGGAGCAAACTGTTGAAATCCATACTTAATGTATACTAAGCTGATCTTCTGTATATTAAGATAATCGAAAATGAATCTTGATGTGAATGGAAGGGGAGGGGGAGTGGGAAAGGGGAGGGTTGTGGGTGGGAGGGACGGTATGGGGGGAAAGCCATTGTAATCCATAAGTCGTACTTTGGAAATTTACATTCATTAAATAAAAGTTTAAAAAAAAAAAAAAAGAAAAAAAAATATTTATATATCATATATAATAATTATTACTTTTATATGTTACATACAATATATTATATATTATATATTTATTTTTTATTTATTTATTTTTGACAGGCAGAGTGGACAGTGAGAGAGAGAGAGAGAGAGAAAGGTCTTCCTTTTCTGTTGGTTCACCCCGCAATGGCTGCTACGGCCGGCGTGCTGTGGCTGGCGCACCATGCTGATCCAAAACTAGGAGCCAGGTGCTTCTCCTGGTCTTCCATGCAGGTGCAGGGCCCAAGGACCTGGGCCATCCTCCACTGCACTGCCGGGCCACAGCAGAGAGCTGGCCTGGAAGAAGAGCAACCGGGACAGAATCCGGCGCCCCGACCGGGACTAGAACCCGGGGTGCCGGCACCGCAGGCAGAGGATTAGCCTAGTGAGCCGCGGCGCTGGCCTATATATATATATATATATATATATATATATATATATATGTATGTATGTATATGTATATATATATATATTTTTTTTTTTTACAGTAAAGCCCTAAGCAGAGTGAACTGCATGCTATGGTAATATTCCCATTTGAAGCTTATATTTCTGGCAAATTCCCAAAGCAACACCTCTATGCCTCTTTGTATATCTAAGTCTGTGGTATGATCAGCCATACAAAGTTGGATTTTAAATGTTCATAGTGAAAGGGAAAAAATGTGGAAACTTTAAGCAGAGAAAAATAGAAAGCAATCAGGCAGAGCAGAACCCCTGACATCTGACGGAGCTGTTTAATTTTATACATATATTGTTAATCAAATATTTACTGCAGCTTAAATTTCAATAAATTATTCAATCCTACATTGCACATAAATCTCAGTATAAAAAGAGCTTACACAGGGAGAGATAATGGAAATAAAATGAAATGCACTTTATTCAGATTCCACTGTTAAACACTGGCAGGGCCAGTGACAGATTCGCTGGCAGAGACATTACAAGGAGGCAGCTTCCCTCCCTGTGTCCCTCAAGGCCCCTGATTTGGTCTTCTCGCTCCTTTCCTTGCAAGGTGACCATTAATTCACAAAGAACGCAGCTGCCTACTGCTGCACCCCCAGCTCACGGGCGCCTTCCACCTAACCTTGCTCAAGACGTGTGGGAAACGGGTCTTCCCCTTTACCCACAGCTCCACGCTCCTTCGACTCACATCAGTCACCTCCTCCTTTTCCTGTGGTTTACACTCTCTCTCTCTTCCCTGAACTGAGGACACTGCTCAAGCGCTGCTGTTCACACACACACACACACACACACACATGCACTCCCTGCCCTGCATCACCTCCTCCCATACCGTCACTCACTAGCCCATCCACAGCGCTGAGTCACAGTTCACTGTGCATTTGCCTCCTCATTACCTCCCATTCTCTCAGCCCTGCTTCAGGAGCTTGTTCTGGCTTACACACCAACGACCTCATCCGAAAGACCATCTGAAATGAGCAACACACAGGCTGCGTGCACTCGGGCCGCAAGGGCTACTGTTTTCTTTATGGAACTTTCTTCTTCCGTGGCTTCCATCAACCTGTCCTCCTCCCATTTCCTTTCTGTCACTCTATCAGGATCCTTTCCGTTCCTTCCGTCACTTGTCAGGATCCTCTGTTCTGCCAGTATCTTTGATGTCTCCACCTTTACCATCCTCTCTTCGCACAATTATTCCATCCATGTAATTTCATGTACTGTTATGATTAAAATACCACCTATGCTCTGATAACATCAAAATCTCCAATTTTCTCATGACAAGGGTCGCATCTATTCAGCTGCCCAATAGACATCTTCAGTTCTGCCCACAAGTCTCTAAAAAGGCCTCAAAATATTAAAATCTAATACACAATTCAATCTCTTCCCATTCCCCACTGTGTTTTATTGACTCAAATCCTCACACGCCCACTTGTTCCAAACTGGAAGTCTAGGAATCATATCGGACTCTTTTTCTTCCTTTATATCCCAAGTCCTAGTGATGCTATTTTTGAAAATTTGTTCTCAAACTACAAAGTCTGCCCCAAACACTTCTCGCCTAGATTATCATGCTACCATCCCGCCAATCTGTAAGGCTCGGGATTTAGCGACGCCTCACTCATGATCTGCTTTACTCCTATCTCCACAGAAATCCTTAGAAACAGCAGAGCATAAGAGATCAGTCACTTGTTTACAATGTTCCACCCAACTGCATTTACAAATCACATAGAAGCTGTTAAAAACTAATTAAAAATTAAAATAAACTTCCAGGGGCCAGCACTGTGGTATAGTGGGTAAAGCCACCACCTACAGTGCCAGCAACCTGACATGGGCGCAAGTTTGAGTCCGGGCTGCTCCACTTCTGAACGAGCTCTTTGCTATGGCCAAGGAAAGCCGTGGAAGATGGTCCAAGTCCTTGGGGCCCCTGCACCTGTGTGGGAGACCCAGAAGCTACAGGGTCCTAGCTTTGCAGGGACCCAGCTCAGGCTGTTGTGCCATTTGGAAAGTGAACCAGTGGATGGAAGACCTCTCCCCTTCTCTCTGCTTCTCTCTCTGTGTAATCCTGCCTTTCAAATACATACATAAATCTTTAAAAAAAAAATGATTCTTCCACCCAGTCTCCTTAGTTTGGGGAAGAAACTTTCCTCACTATTGCCACTCTCTCCACTTTATCCTTTAATTGATAAACAAGCATCCAGGGGCAGGTACCTAAGGGTGAGTCACTAATCATCCTATTTGAAAGCTTCCCTCCCGCCAATCATCCTCATTCTTTTTCATGCTTCCTTTTTCACTTTTGACCTCAGCTCTGGCACCACTTCCAGGAGGTCCCGTCAATCCCCCACACCCAGTCTGATTTGTCCGTGCCCCTCTTCTGCATTCTCACAGCATTCTGAGCAGTCATGGAACTGTGGAAGCACAGCACGGCAGCGATACATGCTACACGTGCACCAGCTGGTATGCAGAGAGGGGAAGCCTGTGCCCTTCATCTCCCTTCCCCAGTGCATCACAGAACGCCTGAAGCATGGCTGATGACCAATCAGTATTTTACAAATGAATGACTGTGTAAACTGGTTACACAAGCAGGATCTGCTGTTTAGCATCCTTTGAGATGAAATTCTGGATATCCACTGCTTTATACATGAAACACAATAATGTGAGAATAGTTGCCTACTCTCAGTATTCATCAGACACACAATATTGAATTACTGCATCCCACTCCATTTCTAGGATTGCAGCACCATGTACTTAGGTCCCTTAGATATTTAAGCTGCTCCAGAAATGATTCTTTGTACTCCAACATTCTATTTTTTAACTGCAAAGATGATAGTTCATTATTGCAGAGGAATATATAACCAATCTTCTCAAAATTGTAATTGATAAAATTCTTCTGACTACCTTCTGGCAGGACATACTGAAGTTATTCTGCCTCTCGTCACCATTTGTATGATGGTGGAAAATTCCAGTGACCATTTCCCAACAAGACTGTGAAATTTATGATTTAGTATTACCACATCCAAAGACTTATTTTCAAGAAGAGTGAAAGTAAGATATGTTTGGATTTGATTTCTCTGCACAGAGTATACTCAAAACATGAACCCCAAGGACCAGCGCTGTGGCACAGTGGGTTGGGCTGCCGTCTGTAGTGACAGCATCCCATACAGGCACCAGTTCAAGACCTGGCTGCTCTGCTTCCAATCCAGTTCCATGCTAATGCACCTGGGAAGGGAGTGGAGGACAGCCCAAGTCCTTGGGCTCCTGCACCCACATGGGAGATCCAGATGCTGCTGGCTCCTGGTTTTGGCATGCCCCAGCCATGGCCATTTGGGGAGTGAATTCTGACTTTAAAATAAATAAATATTTTTAAAAAATAGATGAACCCCAAACAAAACTGAAGTAGGTAGTTTGCCTTTAGAGTTTTCAGGAGATAGAGCTTTGCCAAACACCCAAATCATAACACACAGTCTTACGTGAGGATCTATCCTTTTTTGGCTGCCATGATGAAGGAGTGAGGAAGATCCTGATGAATCCAATTGCTCTGTATAAGCATGAAAGTAGAAAGAATGTTCGCTCTTAGATTTCCTAAGCACCTTTTTCTGAGGTGCGTGTATGTTACTGCTCTTATACAAGAACTGAATGAACGTTCCGAATTTTCCTTTTTTAACCTGGGGTCTTAAAATTGTTAAGTTACATCCTGATTAGTGGATTTGTTCACAGCAATAATCCTTCCTGTGCTTGCAATTTAAGTCAGCAACAACAAAGAGTATCAGGTAGCATTTGACATTTAGAGCAAAGAGAAATAACCTTTCCAATTTACTAAATCCTGCTTTTAAAAAGCCATTACCTTACTGAAAATGGGTTAAGCTGGGCAAAAAAAAAAAAAATGCAACCATCTGAATATCTTTAGAAATACTGATGGCATTTAAATTCACAGGGGGAAGGATGATCTATTTATTAAATGACATTAGCATAATAAATGGTTAGATAGCTAGAAAAACACACAGCTAGGTTCTACATCTCACCATGTATTTAAGTAAATTCCAGATTAGTAAAGATTTCCAGTTTAAAAATAATACAGTAACATTCAGGATAAGAAAATTTGGGAAAATATTTTGTAGAACCAATGAAGATGGGACACTTACATGATAAAGATAAAGGTAGTGAATGTGATTAAATACGTATATTTAATGAAGGATTTAAATTATTTACTTACTTTTTATCTGAAAGGCAGAGAGACAGAGAAAGACAGAGATATTCCATCTGTTGGTTGACCTATTAAATGCTCACAACAACTAGGGACGGGCTGGGCCAAACTCAGGAGCGCAGATCACCATCCATATCTCCCACATTGGGGCAGAGATCCAAATACTTGAGCTACCACCTGCTGCCTCCCAACAGATACATTAGCAAGGAGTTGGAATCAGAAACATAGCTGGGACTCAAACCCAAGCACTCTGATGAGCGATGCAGGCATCACAAACATCATCTTAACTGCTATGCCAAACACTCAACCCACATAATTTTTATTTATTCCGTAACAAATACCTAAGCCACTTCAAAAATATATAGAAGGGAAAATACTTCTAAAATAAATAACCATGAAGAGTTAGTATCTCTAATATCTCCCACAAACTGTTAAACAAAAGACAACTCAATGATCAATAAATATGAAAAGATTTTCAACTTCAATGTTCACGATATTCAACTTAAAACCTCAATGAGATCCCATTTTTCACCCATCACACAAGCATAAATTTAAAAGGATGAGAATAGAATTATTATAATGGAAAAAATAAGTAATCTTATTTGATACTTCTAGGAGTCTAAGTTGCAATAAAAACTTGGAAAGAAATCTGGTGGGACCATTGCTGTGGTGCAACTCATTAAACCACTTCCTGTGACACCAGCATCCATATTGGCGCCAGCTCAAGTCCCAGCTGCTCCACTTCCAATCCAGCTCCCTGCTAATGTACCTGTGAAAGCAGCAGAAGATGGCCAAAGTGCTAGGGCTCCAGCACCCACATGGAAGACCTGGATGAAGCACTTGGCTTCAACCAGACCCAGTCCTTGCTGTTGAAGCTGAGAGTAAACCGGCAGATAGAAGATCTCTGTCTCTCTCCTTCTCTCTCTGTAACTCTGCTTTTCAAATAAACAAATCTTAAAGGGGTGGGGGGAGGAAGAGGAGGAGGAAAAGAGAGAGAGTGTGTGAGAGAGAGAGAGATCTAGCCATATCTTTCCAAAATTAGGTATATAAATTCTTTGACTTGGCCGTCCCATTATCACAAATGCACCCTATGGGAACAAAAGCATTGCTACATAGGAATAAACATATATAACCAAAGGTGTTCATCATCTCATTTTAACGGCAACATAAATCTCACAGGCAGCCACCCAATTGAATAAATTCATACATCCACACTACAAACTGTAGTTACTCTTCAATTACTTCTATCAATATCTACTATCCGTGAAGACTGTAAATTGCCTTACTCTGCCACCAAACTAGTATATATAGAGAACAGTCTCATTTATTAATCTGTCCTTTTATGAAACTCTTTTTTTCAACCTTTTTCTTGAATGTTTTTCTATCAATTACATGATATCTAAATAGATGAACTGGGAACACTGGTTAGGAAATCCATGTCTCACACTGAGTGCCTGGGTTCAGCTTGCAGCTCTAGCTGCTGATGCCAGCTTCCCACTAATACAGATCCTGGGAGGCATCAGGGATAACTCAACAGAACTGAGTTCCTACCACACAGCTGGGAGGATCTGAACTGAGCTCCCATTTCCCAGCTTCAGCCTTTCAGCCACTGCTGAAATGTGGGGAATAAACCAGCACACTGGAGTTCTCCCTCTGCTGCTCAAACAAAAATAAATTTGAAAGGTGAACCAGGCAACTACTGACTGGAAAATACTTCAAGGCGAATGCATAGTAAACAGGAATCTCATGAGCAAATCCACTTGATTTTATGCTTTAACATTCACAAACACTTGCAGCTAAAACAATACCCTAGGATATTAACTCAACTCAATGCAGTACTTACTGCTGGTTTTAGTTATTTCCTAATAACTGAATTCAAGCATAGTTTAATTTTGTTTGAAAAGAAGTATTGTATAAAATCATTATTTTTAAAGATTTATTTATTTATTTGGAAGTCAGAGCTACAGAGAAAAAAGGAGAGACAGAAAAAGATCTTCTATCCACTGGTTTAATCCACAGGAGACTGCAACAGCCAGGGCTAGGCCACTTGAAAATCAGGAGTTTATTGTAGGTGTCCCATGTGTGGGCCCAAACACTCGGGCCATCCTCCACTGTTTTCCCAGGGCATTAGCAAGTAGCTGGATCTGAAGTGGAGCAGCTGGGACACAAACCAGTGCCCATCTGGAATGCTGGCATCACAGGTGGCAGTTTAACCCTTAATGCTGGCCCCTATAAAAACATTATTAGCTTGATCTGCAAGTGCTATAATAGATCACGAGAAATCTATTACTGTAAATTAAATTAAAAGTACAGACTTGATCAAGCGTGGAACTGAAAAAAATATTTAACAAAGTTTTTCAAGTTTGATAAATCAAGCATGTCTTTAAAATTCTGCTTTAAACACAAGTAAGAAAATCACTAATACACATTTTAATCTTTACTGTATGTGGAGTGCTGTTGAAAAACAAACTATCATTTTATTCAACTGTATGATAAAACACAAATATTTCAGAACTATACAAAACCTTCATTCATATCCTAACTCAAATATTTTGCAACTTAAGTGAGTAAAGACATTGTCACACATCAGCATTAAAATGAGGGATGTCAGAATTACAACACATTTCAAATCATTCATCACAAAAATGTACCATAAGCAACCACAAACACACTTGAAACAAATGAAAACCTAAGTCTTTGCAATAACATGGAAATTATATAAAAGCAAATGAAAATCACAGAACTGAAAAGTACAAACAAAAATGAGTTCAACACTACAATGGAAAGAACAAAGCAAATTATCAATGATTTTGAAGACATAAATATAAAAATGACCCAATCTGAAGTAAGAGAAAACGCACGCATACACACAAAATCAACACAGCCCAAATGTGCACACATAAACACACAATCAGTAGAGCCCAAGGAAACCCTGGCACTAGAACAAAAGATCTAACATCTGTGCCATCTGAGTCTATGAAGAGAGGAAGGAGACAGTGGATAGAGTTGAAAAAATACTCTAAGAAATGATCAACTTCCTCAAAATCTGGGGGGAAAAAGACATGACTCTACAGCGGCTGTGCTAACCCCAAACAGGATGAACCCCAAGAACTCTATGCAAAAACGCACCATAACCCAGCATCGACAACTGCAGATACAGCAAAGGAAAGCACTGAGAGAGATGAGATCTGTCTGAAGGGGGAATCCACTCCACCGGCAGGAATTTCCCACCAGCAGCCGAGCAGGGCAAAGGATGGGACAACATGGTTCAAGTGGTGAAAGGAAAGAGCTTGCAACTGAAATTATAAACAGCAAAATCATCCTGCAGAAATGAACATGAAATCTAGACGTTCTAAGGGGAAGGAAAACACAGAGCATTTGTTTCCAGCAGACTAACTTGAAAGAATGCCTAAACAAGTCTGAAAAATAGAAAATGATAAAAAAAATTGCATCAGCAAAAAAATCAAAGCAGTAACAACAGAATAAATAAAAATATGGGTAACCAAAATAGACTTTATTCTGCTGAGTTTTCTAAATTATGTTTGATGACTGAAATAAAAATTAGAATATATAAATTCTCCTTCTCAACAAACTAATGTATCTTAAAAGATATGTGTTTTTAATGTGACTCTTTTTAAAAAACAAATATACCAAAATGTGTATTAAAGTATCCAAAATCTCAAAGCAGTCACCTTCAAGTATACATTCTAATTCCAGTTTTATTATCAAAGTTTCAAACATTTTTGAGTTCATCTTTTGATACTTTTCAAAGTAGTTTATAGTCAGGAAATTTAGCTTTTTTTTTTTTTTTTTTTTTGTACCATATTGTACATACCTTCTGGCTTCTGATTTAAATAACCACACTCACTACCCACATTACTCACTGGACACCGTTCTGAATTACTCTCGTCTTGTTCTATGTCATTTATCTATTCTCAAAAGGGGAACATTGGCTACTAAGGATAATCAAATGATGAAACACAGGCTCTGAAGGCTTTCACATTGGCAAAGGATTAAAAAAAGGTATCTGCAAACAGGGAACATTGTTTCAGATAAAGGAACATCCTTCCAGTCACGCTGGACGTCACTTGCCATATCACAATCAGAAAACTGACCAAAGACTGCAGTCTAACAATTCACTGTGGAGTAGAACAACACATACCTAGAGAGGGGGCCCTAGAGAAAGACCACACGAAGAAACCAGCATTGAATAAAAGGATGTGTCCAGTTCTGGGCGGCCCACTCTGTAAAAGCCCACAGTTCTGTTACAAAAGGTTCTGGGATGGAGTAAGGACTCCTCCCTAACTT
Source organism: Oryctolagus cuniculus (assembly GCF_051225735.1). Classification (NCBI taxonomy): domain Eukaryota; kingdom Metazoa; phylum Chordata; class Mammalia; order Lagomorpha; family Leporidae; genus Oryctolagus; species Oryctolagus cuniculus. Next base: position 98,335,817 of record NC_142878.1, on the reverse strand, counting down.
CAGAGCTCCTTAGTACTCTAATTACATATTGAATTCACCCATTCATGGAACAAACACTAAGCACTCTTAAACACAAGGATAAAGTGAATAAGGGAAAGAGGAGGGAAGGGTAGAGAAATCAGTTTGGAGAAAGGAAAATCAATGTGACAAAAGGACATGCGAAACAGAGACATGGACATGTCATCCAAGTGGAGATGTCAAAGGAGTAAAACTAGCCAGCAGGCAGACACAACTGCAAAAGCATGCTAAGGAGGAAGACCACCCAAGGAAGGAACCGACAGCTGGGAACCAGGGCTCAGGAAGGAGCATCCCCCTCCGTCTTACAAAGAGGGCAGAACTGCACCTGTCACTCCCAGGTGACCACAATGCTGCTGAGGTTTCCTGAAGCGGGAAGAACAGTGCAGCAGCCCATCAGAGACAGTCGCAGAGGGGGGAAGGCTGCACAACACTACCTCTTGCACCTTCCTGCTTCCGAACAAGTTTCTGTGCTTATTACCAGGACCACTCTAGTTGCCTCCTAAATGCTGTAGCCCACATCTAGTTTGGCTCATTTTGGTACATTTTTCAACTACAGCCATAGAGAATTGTATCAAAACTGAAATCATTTGATCATTTTACCTCATTTCCTTAACCCTTCCCGTGGTTTCTTTTGCTGTGAGATTAAAACACATCTCCTGAAACTGGCTTCCAGGGCTGTGTACGCTCGGACTCTTGGCTAACTCCACACAACCGTGTGAACCACACACACACACACACACACACACCCTCTCTGCTCCAACCTCACCTGCCTTCTCTAAGAGCCCAAAGCCACCATGCTTTCTCCCATCACTCTCCCATCACATGGTCTTGGCACTAACAATTCCTTCTGTTTGCACCTGCGACCCTCCCTTCTCACCCTGGTAGCCTCAGACCTCAATTTATTTTTTATTTTTATTTATTTGACAGGTAGAATTACAGAAGTGAGAGAGACAGAGAGAAAGGTCTGGTAAGTACATGCTCTGAGGTCAGAAACACCTGACACAATCTCTTATTTATGCAGAATATTTGCCATTTCTATTAAAATATGAAAGGATATCTGAATATTTGCCATTTATATTAAATATCACATTATATGAGCATAACAAATAATGTTTTGTTATTAAACCATTTCCATTAATAAGATTCTGAATTCAAGTCTTTAAGTCACATTGACAGCTTTAATAGAACTTGAAATTATCTGACTTTATCATGGGACATCCAATGGTGGTATCCATAGCCTGTTGACAGTAAGTCTGTAACAAAGAATCTAAAAACAAAAAATCCCTAATCCTCCGCCTAGCGGCGCCGGCACACCGGGTTCTAGTCCCGGTTGGGGCGCCGGATTCTGTCCTGGTTGCCCCTCTTCCAGGCCAGCTCTCTGCTGTGGCCAGGGAGTGCAGTGGAGGATGGCCCAAGTGCTTGGGCCCTGCACCCCATGGGAGACCAGGAAAAGCACCTGGCTCTTGGCTCCTGCCATCGGATCAGCGCGGTGCGCCAGCCACAGCGCGCCAGCTGCGGCGGCCATTGGAGGGTGAACCAACGGCAAAGGAAGACCTTTCTCTCTGTCTCTCTCTCTCACTGTCCACTCTGCCTGTCCAAAAAAAAAAAAAAATCCATTAGTGCTTACTGACCACCAAATAAAAACAGATCTATCTTCAAGGTTACTCAGCGCTGAATTTAACAAATTCCATTTCCCCTTGGCGTTCACAGATGAAGAGGGGAAGCACAAATCAAGCCAGCATCAAAGCCTGTGTGGCTCCTATTTCTGCCAGCTGTATGAGAAATATTTAAACTTTGTATTCAGCTAGTGCCACGAATATTGTAACTAGTCATCATCTCCTTCATTAATAAGCAGTTAGTGACAAAATCAGATCACATCATCTGTGCAGTTAATTACAAGCTGGAAAATATTCAGGGTATACAAATTTTATTAGCAAGGCTGACATCTGTCAACTATTTTGGTTAATTACTTCTGAATTTGGATTCTAGCCTTCAACTATCTCAAATTTTAGTATATTTGACAGAAACAGTTTTTAGGCTACCATTTTCTCTGTTGAATATTTTCTACTTAATCCTATTCTAAGGTTGTCAGAAATAAGTACTGTTAGCTCTCATACTGACATAATTCACTGTGTAGCTAAGTAATAGAAATCCTCAGTAGGTAGAATACTATCCAACACATGGTTAACTTTTTTGTCAGTGCTTATTAAATACTCTCAGCAATGCTATACAGGACATAAAATATTCTGAACTCTCTCAAATACATGTTAAGGCTATAACCTCCAAACCTTTCCCTTTACCTTGGAGTTTTTTCTTTTAAAGCATTGGACTTTTCCCCTCTTTGGATACGGACAGATTGTTGTGTGGCTTAGTAAGTAATCAGACTCCCCATCCCTCATCTAATCCATAAGTCATTTGTAGTGTGTAAGGGCAGATTTCTCAGAAGAAATTAGTTTTGAAGTGAAAGAGAAGTCTAGGGTGAAAAGAAAAGATCAAAAAAGTAAGAGAATGGAAGAGGTGAGGCAGGGTGAGTAGAACAAATAATTCATAGAAAGGAAACCAAAAGCAGTTCACTGAGAGCAGGCTGCATTTTCACAGGTAGTCAGCGGCAACGAAAATCCAAAAAATGAAAAAAGTAAATAATATGCTAAAAATACAGAATGTACTAAGTGCACTAAACATCTGCAAGCACACACTTTTAATCTCTCCCAGTTATGCTACAATTTTCCATATATATTTTTTTTTTTGACAGGCAGAGTGGACAGTGAGAGAGAGAGACAGAGAGAAAGGTCTTCCTTTGCCGTTGGTTCACCCTCCAATGGCCACCGTGGCTGGCGCGCTGCGGCCGGCGCACCGCGCTGATCCGATGGCAGGAGCCAGGAGCCAGGTGCTTCTCCTGGTCTCCCATGGGGTGCAGGGCCCAAGCACTTGGGCCATCCTCCACTGCACTCCCGGGCCACAGCAGAGAGCTGGCCTGGAAGAGGGGCAACCGGGACAGAAGCCGGCGCCCCAACCGGGACTAGAACCTGGTGTGCCGGCGCCGCTAGGCGGAGGATTAGCCTAGTGAGCCGCGGCGCCGGCCAATTTTCCATATTCTTAAGGAAAATAGATTTAGAGAAATTATATGAATCCAAAATTTGCAAAACTAGCAAAGAAACGAGCAGTTTGAACCCAGGCAGGTTGACTTCATGCCCTCAACCACAACACATGTTGGTTCACAAAGGAATATTCTCCACTTCACAGAGGTGTTTTTTTTTTTTTTTGGGGGGGGGGTGATGTGTTACAGTGGGTTAAGCAGCTGCCTGTAACACAAGCAACCCTTATGAGAGCGGGTTGGTGTACAAGGTGCCCCCACTTCTGATCCAGCTTCCTGCTAATGTGCCTGTGAAAGCAGTGGAGGATGGCCCAAGTCCTTGGGCCCCTGAGGAAGACCCAGATGAAGCTCCTGTCTGGGCCTGGTCCACCCTGGCCACTGTGACCATTTTGGAAATCAACCAGCAGACTGAAGATCTCTTTGTATCTCTCCTTCTAACTATGCCTTTCAAATAAATCAATCTTTATTAAAAAGAGAGAGAGAGAAACAGAGAAAGAGATCTTAAGAGGAAGGCAGAACAGGCCTACTCTCAATGACAAGTGTATCCTGAACAGTCTCTCAAGGACTAGCAATCAATCTGCAATGCCCCAGTCACCACTTCATGTGCAGTCTTTTTTAAGATTTATATTACTTATTTAAAAAGTAGCACAATGAGGAGAGGAGAAAAGACGGATCTTCAACCCAGTGATCTACTCCCCAAATGGCCCCAATGGCCAGGTCTAAGCCAAGAGCCTAGAGCTCCATCTGGGGCTTACATGGATGCAGAGCCCCATGTCCTTGGGTCATCTTCAGCTACTTTACTAGGTGCTCTAGCAGGTAGCTGGATCATCAGCAAAAAAGCCAAGACTCAAATAGGTTCCTAATATGGGGTACTAATATTACATGTGTTGGCTTACCCCTCTGCATATAATACTAGACCTTATTTTAAACAACAAAAAGTATTGATTGATTTTGAAAGGCAGACTGACCAAGAAAGACAAAGGCCAAGGGAAGTTGGCAAGGACACAGAGATCTTCCACCAATTAGTTCACTCCCTAGAAGTTCTCAATGGCAGAGGCTGGGTCAAGCTGAAGCCAGGAGCCAGGAACTCCATCTGGTCTACCACACAGGTGGCAGGGGCCCAAGCATTTAGGCCATCTTCCACTGTGTTCCCAGGTATATTATCAGGGAGCTGGATAGGTAGCAGAGCACCTGGGAATGGAACCAGGTCTCCAATATGGGATGCCAGCAACGCAAGCAGTATCTTATCCCATTGCACCACAACTCTGGCCCTCATCTGTGCTCTTCATGTGATTGACCAAACAAGATGTGGGCATCAGCTATAGTGGCGATAAATGCCCCAGCTACCTGACATAGGTGGGAGTAAAAACCGGGTCTCACTACTCTAATCAATACTTCCTTAGAAAAATGTAGAGCCCTGGGGTCGGCACTGTGGTATAGTGGGTAAAGCTATGGCCTGCAATGCCGGCAACCCACACTGGCACTGGTTGGAGTCCCAGCTGTTCTACTTCCGATCCCTGCCAATGGCCTGGGAAAAGTAGCATAAGATGGCTCAAGTGCTTGGGCCCCTGCCACCTACAAGGGAGACCAAGAAGAGGCCCCTGACTTCAGCCTGGCTCAGTCCTACTTGTTGGGGGCCATCTGGGGAGTGAACAAGCAGATGGAAGATAACTTCTCTGACTTTGAAATAAATAAATTTTTTAAAAAGAAAAAAATGTAAAGCCCTAACATGAAATGCTAGTTTCTGTATAAAAGACATACTGTCAAAACACCTGTTGGTACTTGGCCTCTTTCTTTGGCATTAGGTTACTCTCATTAACAATGACTTTACCTGCTTTGTATGTTTTCCTTTATCTCTTCTACAGGAAATCCCAGGGAAGGAATGGTTGATCACAGGAAATTTCGCCTGTTCTCCCATGTCCAGCTTAAAATCTTCCTAATTTCATTATGAATGCTCATCATCTGCAGTGCTGTCAGAAAGGAGGTGCCTACATACACTCAGTGGCCAACAGGCAGCTGTGCTACAAGGAGCGAGTAGAGAACTCAAGGTTCCTGCTTTGGGTAAGACACCCACATTTAGGCATGTATATTAAAGACTGATTTATTTACTGAAAAGCCAGAGTTACAGAGAGAGAGAAGGAGAGGCAGAGAGAGAGAGAGAGAGAAAGAGAGAGAGATGGGGGTCTTCCATCCACTGGTTCACTCCCCAGCTGGCCGCAACAGTCGGAGCTGCGCCAATCCGAAGCCCGAGGCGCAGAGGCCCAAGGACTTGGGCCATCCTCCACTGCTCTCCCAAGGCATAGCAGAGAGTTAGATCAGAAACAGAGCAGCTGGGACCCGAACCAGCTAGGCATATATATAAACTGGCATCTTTTCAGAAAGTCAGTCAAGCAAATTAAACAAAAAGGCCAATTCCCGACATCCTGAAGCATCCAGAAGAGCCCTTTTGCTGTCTCTGCCCAGCAGTCCTGAGTAGTTCATACTTTAAACCAAAATAAGAGCTCCAACTTTCAGAGACTTGTTCATGCTTGAAAGACTCAAGATTTTTTAATTTTTATTTTATTTTTTTGATAGGCAGAGTGGACAGTGAGAGAGAAAGAGAGACGGAGAGAAAGGTCTTCCTTTGCCGTTGGTTCACCGCCACGGCCGGTCCATCGCGCTGATCTGAAGCCAGGAGCCAGGTACTTATCCTGGTCTCCCATGGGGTGCAGGGCCCAAGGACTTGGACCATCCTCCACTGCACTCCCGGGCCACAGCAGAGAGCTGGCCTGGAAGAGGGGCAACCGGGACAGAATCCGGCGCCCCGACCGGGACTAGAACCCGGTGTGCCGGCGCCACAAGGCGGAGGATTAGCCTAGTGAGCCACGGCGCCAGTCTGAAAGACTCAATATTGTTAAGATATCAGTTATTTACAAGTTGATCAGTATGTACATTCAGTGAAATTCCAAACAAAACCCCAAGAGAACTTTGGTAGAAATTGATAAGGTATCCAATCAACGTTGAAAAACAACACAGCGTGGGAGGACTAAAGCTACTTGACCTTCATGAATTATTAAGCAACAGTAATAAAACAGTGGAGCATTGGTATAAAGAGAAAAAAATTGATCAATGGAACAATATCAAGAATCTAAAAACAAACCCACACACACATGGACAAATGGTTTCCACAAAAGAACAAAGGCAGCTGAGTTGGAAAACCAGAGCCCTTCCAACAGATGGTGCTGAACAAGTAACTATCCATGTACCAAGAAAAGCAAAGATTTTGGGTTTGGATCTGTACCTCACACCAACTTAACTCAAAATGGATCACAGGTCTACACACAAAACCTAAAGGTATACAACTTCCAGAAAAAGCTTTAAAACATTTATGACTGGGGCCAGCACTGTGGTATAGTGGGTTCACTCTGCCCACGGTGCCAGAGCAAGTCCTGTCTGCTCTTCCAATCCACCTCTCTGCTATGGCCTGGAAAAGCAGTAAAAGATGGCCAAGAGGTTGGGCCTCTGCACTCACATGGAGACCCAGAAGAAGCTCCTGCTCCTGGCTTTGGATCAGCCCAGCTCCGGCCGTTGCAGCCATCTGGGGAGTAAACCTCCCTCTCAGTCTTTCTGTCTGTAACTCTACCTCTCAAATAAATAAAATCTTTTTTTAAAAAATTAAGACCTTGGGTTAGACAAAGATTTCTTAGATAGAATATCAAAATCATAATGCATAAAAAGTAAAAAATGGAAAACCGAACTTCATCAAAGTTAAAAATTTCTCCTCAAAAGACACTTAAAGATCATGAGAAGACAAGTCACAGACTGCACGAAACTCTGTGTAAAGCACATACCTGATAAATTTTTTTAAGATACAGAACCATCAGAACTCCAAAAAAGCCCAAATCCATTAAAAATCAGACAAAATCTTTAAATAGAACTTCACGACAGAAGACCTATGGACGGCAAGTAAGTACATGAGAAGATGCCCAGCACCACAATGGGGCAGACCTGCTAGAATCAGAAAGATGGCACACTCTAAGTGTCCTCGTGAATGTGGAGACAGCAGCATGGTGCAAACGTCTGCAAAAGTTTATTTAAAAGTGTATTTACAGTGGTGGTTAAGACATCACTTTGGACGCCTGCATCCATATCAGAATGCCTCGTTTCCAATAGCCAGTGTCATCCTGAATGGGGAAAAGCCGACAGCACTTCCCCTCAGAGCTAGAACAAGACAAAGATGTCCACTTTCACTACTCTTATTCAATGTAGTACTGGAGCTTCTAGCAAGAGCAATTAGGGAGGAGAAAGAAAGAAAAGACATCAGAACTGGAAAACAGGAAGTCAAATTATCCGTGTGTGTGTGTGTGTGTGTGTGTGTGTGTATGTGTAGAGAGAGAGATCCATACCTCTCATTTTATAAAATATCAACTAAAAATCAATCAGAGACCTAAATTTAAGACCTGAGACTATGAAGGTACTAGAAGAAAATGTAGGGGAAACACTCCAAAACATTGGTGTAGAGGACAACTTTTTAGATGAGACCCTTAAAGCGCAGGCGACAAAACAAAACAAATAGGACTGTATCAAATTCAGAAGCTTTCCACAGCAAAGGAAATGATCTATAGAGTGAAGAGACATCTAACAGAATTGGAAAAAATATCTGCAAACCACCTGTCGGACAAAGGATTAATATCCCAAACATTATCAGCAACTTAAAAAACTCAACAACAAAAAAATCAATCCAGTTGAAAAATGAGCAAAGTACTTTGACCATTCTCAAAAGAAGAAATATAAATGGCCAACAAATATATGAAAAAATGAGATATCACTCACTCCTGTCAGAATGGCTAAAATCCAAAACACAGAAACTAACACTGAGGAGGACGTGGAGAAAGGGGAACATTTCTACACTGATGGTGGGAATGGAAATTAGTGCAGCAACTGTGGAAAACAGTGTGGAGATGTCTTAAAAGACTAGAAATAGAGCCGTCCTATGGTCCAGCCATCCCATACTGTATATACACGCAAAAGACTTGAACACAATGAACTCCATTTTTTTTTCTTAAAAAGTATACCTACAATACAAACCCACCATTCCTTTCCTTTATTTTTACTCACTAGAAAAGTAAATGTGTCAAGATGCACCCCCACACAGAAATGTCAGCTTAGTTCATAACAGCTCAAAATTTAAAATCATCCAAATTTCAATCAGCCAATGAAGGGACCAGTAAATTGCGGTGTATCTATGCAATGTAATATTTACTTAGCAATAAAAAGGAATAAAGTATTGCTACATGAGACAACATGAACGAATCTCAAACAGGCCAAACATGCTTCAATTTTATATAAAATTCTAGAAAATGCAAACTAATCTGTAGTGACAAAAAAGCAGATCAGTGATGAGGATGGCACAAGGACTTCTCTATTGCAGTATCAAACTTGCAGGGAGCTAACTTGGAGGTGTTACAACTACACTCAGTGAAATTCCACGCGGAAGAATAAATATTTTCATCTTGATTCTGGCAGTATTTTATGACATATATGTGTTCAAATTTACCAAGTTATATACTTCAGATATTCTCATTTATTTCAGGTCATTATTTTGGTTATACCTCAAGAGAACTGCAACTTAAAAAAAAAAAAAGTCCAGTTTAAGATGGTTTAGGAAACAATCTAACTGTTCTATTCTGAGCTACCTCAGAAGCTTTACAAAACCATCCAAGAGCACTCCAGTAAGGAAGGTGATATTCACGTGGGTAGTTACAGCTACAGTGGTCAAACGGTCTTCTCACAGAGCTTGTAGCTGCACCTTATGATAATGAAAGTACCTTCTCTGAGCGATCAAGCAAGCTGTCTCTCACCTAAAAGTCTATCGTGAAGTAACAAACTAAAAAGGAGAGGCATACTGTTATTGCTACCCTCCTGTAAAGCATGAACTACCCAGCACTAACTCACAGTGGTACTCCTGCACAGATCCAGCAGGAGTACTGCGTGGCATTCTGGACTTACCGCGTGCATCACGGCACTTCACTGACTGCTGTCCACTGTGTCACAGACCACACTCCACAACTGAGTATCATTCGTGACTAGTTCTCCAGAGATTTTAGGGACCACAAAAGTAGATGGTAGTGGAAAAGCTTGATCCAGAACTTGCATGCTCCTTGTATATAATCATGGTTTGAAAAACACTGGCTTCACCAGTTCTTATCAAGAGAGTTCTGTACATCTTGGAAGGAAGGTTCACGCTGATTATGTTTTAAAGATAGATTACGTATATTGTATTAAGTAAGTTGAGGCTCAACTGAAAAAAATGCCATGAATTATACATTCAAGATGTTCAATAACTAACAAGAAGGTATTAGTTATGGTCTGAACTCATGGGCAGGAATTCTTAAAGAATCAGTGCTCATGATGGGGATATGTGGGCTATATGAAGCAAGGGGAGGTAACTCCAGGAGAGACATTAGGAGTTTAGGTGCAGGGAACAAATATTGGCATTAAGAATAAGAGGTCTCATACCAACTAAGTGGCAGCCAGGACTGGAACCAGAGATACCCTATGTCCAAAGTCCAGACTCCTACTCACCACACTACACCACATTTATTCATGGCACTAAAACACTGGATAGAGGTCTTCATGATGGACATTCCATGACACTGGCATTGTCTCTGCAAATGCCCCTGTTGTTCCAAGAGCCTAGATAGCACAGAGACATGCAGGAACAACAAGAAACATGAACATTCAAGAGGCATTTTTCATATTTAATCTTAAAATCCAAAATACACTATGGTTGAAGAGAGATTACTTTTAATACATGCCAAGTTCTATTTAAACAAAGGTGAAAATTCAGCTGGAAGACAGATAACAACCTATAAAACAATAACTCTAGTTAAATGTATATATTCAGAAGTCATATCTGTTGGTAATATGAAATATAGGTCCTAGTAGTAAACTTTTAGTTCAGAGTTAACTATGAGGTATAAAAAAATAAAAAGGCCAGCGCCATGGCTCACTAGGCTAATCCTCCGCCTGCAGCGCCGGCACCCCGGGTTCTAGTCCCGGTCGGGGCGCCGGATTCTGTCCCGGTTGCTCCTCTTCCAGTCCAGCTCTCTGCTGTGGCCCGGGAGGGCAGTGGAGGATGGCCCAAGCACCCCATGGGAGACCAGGAGGAAGCACCTGGCTCCTGGATTTGGATCAGCACAGCCCGCAGGCCACAGCACACTGGCCTTAGCGGCCACTTTGGGGATGAACCAACAGAAAAAGGAAGACCTTTCTCTCTGCCTCTCTCTCTCACTAACTCTGCCTGTCAAAAAATAAATAAATAAAAAATAAAAAAATAAAAGACCACATAATGCAGCATGGTGAAAGCACTGTGGGACTCGGGCAAGGGTGGGAAGTGGAGGGAGGGAAGAGGTAGGGAAGGGACAGAGTTTTCGAAAACATTGGAAGAAAGGTCACTTGCAAATATTAACTATGTGGCCTTGGATAACTAATTATTCCAAGAACAGTTGGTCAGTTGTAAAACGTAGAACAATCCCATTTGATCTAACCCTGTTCTCAGGACTGAGAGAATGTGAAAGAAACTGCCAAATCTAGCATGTGTAAGGACACAGTCTCATCATCGTGATACCTCTTTTAGCGACGTCAACTATGTGACTTCTTCACTGATATGCTCCAGTAACACAAAAGATGCAGCTTCTATTCAGCCAAAAGTTTTACTAAACTATGTGAGTTTTTTGTTGTTGTTGTTGTTCTCCTTAATCATTTCTAATTTGGACTGCTGGCGTCTAACAGGGAATTACAGGATTCGCAATTCTTGTATCATTTTAAAATAAATTTTGCTTTCCATATACTTAAAACATTTGTGATTATATTAAAACATTATTTATACAAAGCCCAATTTCGGCCTTGAAACTAATCACATTCATCTTTTATTCCAGCCCCAAATCCATCCCTCAAATAATAGTATTAGAACACATTTTTTAAAGGAATCATTTATTACCCATCAGTCAGGTTTTCAGAGGTATTTTCTGCGGAGGAATATCTGCCTCCTTTCCTCCCTGAAGGGCGCCGAACAATGAAGGTGAAGGACTACAATAAAACGTCCCTTACTGATTTTTAAAGATTGTATTACTCGTCTTTCAGTGTCAGGAGATCATTGGCGAGAAAATCAAGGTTAAACCAGGCCAGGCTCTCCTGGATCGACGGAGGAGGGACTGCTGCCAGAGCTATCACCCAGAATTTTTTTACTGTGCATAACCCATTGGGCATTGTAAGTTCTACATTTTTTCTCAATAAGTAATAATGAAGTAAAGACACACTTTTGCCACAGCACACTGTGCTGTCTGTGCAAGTTCTCAGGAAGGGACTGTAAGAAGTAGTCTAGCACTCACAGCTCACTCATAACCCTGGGTCACAGGTTTCAGGGAACGGGCTGAGAGCGAGGACAAAGACCCTGTTCTAATTTAAGTAATCTTGACAACTTAGTGATAATTATATCTTTCAGAGTTCAGTCACCTTCAAAATATTATACAATGAAGATAAAAATATTATGTGGTTCAGAGCCAAGAACATTAATAAAAGTACTTTCTAAAGTCTAATCATTATTTTCATTTTCTATTTAAGTTTTTTCATTGTTTACCATCTCAGATGCGAAATTTCAGTCTTCATTGATTAAAAACATAGAACTCCTTACATACAAATTTATTCAGGTTTGCAAACATTAAATCATCATTAGATGAGAATGACAAGCATGAGAAAATTAATACATGAAAAAAGGTTTGAGGAAATATAAAATATGTTGAATTTGGTTTTAAACTGAATCTACACGAACTTTAATTCAATGAAATCCAGTATTGCATACTTTTTAATCAATTATTTCATAATCATTCCCCTAAATCCTATAATTTTTCAAGAAATCCTACCTAAAAGATTGTCAAAAGTCAGCCATAAAACATCACTGGGAGGCAAACTCTATCTAAATTTCCACTAAATCCATCAAATGTCACCTTACTTCAATTCATCAAATCACTTTACATGAGTGAATCTTCAAAGCATCCTCAGTGTTCATTAGTGTTACAATTAAGAGCCATATTACACTGAAAATAAAACATAATTATCTTGAATGATTACAGATCTAAACTCTTTAAAAATAAATTATGGAACCTCATGATGCTAAGCTCATTTATAATCTTAAACACAATGTAGACCTAGTTTAATCAAGAGCAACAGTTCTGGGTTTTTTTTTGTTTTTTTTGTTTTGTTTTGTTTTGTTTTTTGTTTTTTGTTTTTGACAGGCAGAGTGGACAGTGAGAGACAGACAGACAGAAAGGTCTTCCTTTTGCCGTTGGTTCACCCTCCAATGGCCGCCGCGTCTGTCGCGCTGCAGCCGGCACACCGCGCTGATCCGAAGCCAGGAGCCAGGTGCTTCTCCTGGTCTCCCATGCGGGTACAGGGCCCAAGTACTTGGGCCATCCTCCACTGCACTCCTGGGCCACAGCACAGAGCTGGCCTGGAAGAGGGGCAACCGGGACAGAATCCAGCGCCCCGACCGGGACTAGAACCCGGGGTGCCGGCGCTGCAGGTGGAGGATTAGCCTATTGAGCCATGGGGCCAGCCGAGTTTTGTCTTTTTTTCTACTTATAATGGAGAAGAAAACTGGTTGGTTTCTTGATACCATCTCATGGTTAACAAGTAATTGCTGGGTTGAAGTTGGGGCTGGAAATAAAAGTTTGGGAGCAATCATCACAAAGTATGAGGGCCCCGGAAGGTGAACATTGTCAGAGAAGGGCAGAGCGAGCACAGAACAAGCCAGAAGAAGCCCCTCAGAAGACAGGCAAAGGGGGCTCTGGTTTGAAGGACATGGGAAATAGCAGACAGCAGGCATCCTTTAGGTCCTACAAAAGGCAGGGCCTCAAAAAGTCGCCATCAAAACACGTGGGTATGGAGATCACATTGGAATAGATCTCTAATGTAATCTGTTTTTATGCTAAGTGACGTGTTACTTTCTCCCCATCACAGTCTTCTACAAAATAATGAGGAAAAGAAAAGATACCAACAGTATAAAAATATTCTGTAAAAGTATTAAAGAATCACAAGAATAAATGCTTTTCAAGGCTTTAACTCAACTGAAGCTGAAGAAATTACAATTAACTGCTCGGAATAAGAATTACATAATTTGGTAGATTTTAATATTTGGGTTATAATTTCATTTTATTAATGGAAATCAAATGAAGATTCGATAAGTAGGAAAAATCTTCAGGAACATATCTAGAACTGTGGTTTGTCATCTTTCCTTCAGAAAAATCACCTGTGACACAAAATATGGTATAACAAATAAGGCAAGAAAACGGCCAATTCTAACCTGTGTGCGTTTTCTGGGGGTCAATAAGGAAGCAATGAGAGGTTCATCCAGGTTATACTCTGTTCACCCCACAATTCTGGCCATCACTGCTCAGCAGGTCTGCAACTCAGAACCCAGCAAGCAGACATGCCAGGGAAGGTGATGACAGTAAACCACACCTCAAGGCGGGGCAACCTACAGAACTGGTTAGGACTATCTGTATTCAGTAAAAATGACTTGGACTTAACTGGCAAAATGACCTTGGGTAAGCCATTTAACATATTTGAGACAGGGATGTCCTCATCTACAAAACTAACAAGATGCGTAAGGAGTTGTAAAGATTAAGTAACATGAGGTTTCCAATAGTCAGTAGTTGTACTGATGACACCCTGTCATCTCCAAGGGTGGTGGGTGGCACTGTGGCTATGTGACCATCCTCCAGGAAGGTGCACAGGACATAGCAAAGGCATCCTCCTCAATAAATTCACACAGAAGGGACACCTGAGTAAAATTCCATTTCACATGCCAGAATCAAGGGGAACAAGTGAAAAACTTCTTCCAAGACCTGATATAAGAAAAATCATATTGACATATTCATCTGTGCTAAATGAATTTGAAAACCTGGTTTCCTAACTTCTTATCATGCTGGTTCTTCCGCCTGGTGAAGTGAATAGCACAGCATGAATACTTCCTAACTCAAAGTCTTCAAAGAGAAAGGAAAAACATTCATCAAAAAATAGGACACAATTATCAGCAACAACAAGTTATAAGATGGGCCTGTACCCATACCTTTTGCTTCATCTCTATAAGCCATTACTGAATTTTCTTTATTTGACTCCTTAAATCGAACACTACTTTAAACCATCAGATGTGTGGGATGACAATTCTCCACACTTCCTTACCACACTGTAGTAAACACAAAGTAATCTATACAAAGGTAAGCACACTAGTAAATCATATTTACAGAATATTTTAACTTAAAATTGTGTCTAAAGCACAATGTTTTAAATCCAATATGCCATGTGAGGAATCTAAGGTTTTCAAGCTTGTGATACATAAGATGCATGTTAAAGATGAGTTTTCTCAAATTTACCGCTAAGCACCAACCACTGCACTTAAATTTTTCTAAATCAGTTAACCTGGAATGACAAAAAGATTCTCAGCATGTCTGTATTTGACATTTGTCCTTAAGCCTGCCATGCAAAGACTGATAGTTTCTCGGCCAAGCAGTCTTTAGTATTGCAGTCCACTCATTTTGCTGGAAAACTGTCTCTATGTCATAAAAATCTAAAGAGGGAGAGGAAAGAGGGGGAGGAAACAGAAAACGAGGAGGCAGAGCAAGTGAGAAGAGAGGCATTTACTAACTAAACACAATCATCTGAGAATCTGCCTTACCTTCCCAGGAAAACATGAAAATGAAGAAATCTGGCCGACATACCCTCCTCTCAAGTGTTAAAGAGACTGTACCGGGGGCTGCCTGGGAAGCCATCAACCCCAAGGGCTCTGGTTCCTGCCTGGCAGCTCCACTTCTGACCCAGCTCACTGCCAATGACCCAGGAAAAGCAGAAGATGGTCCAGGTGTTTGGGTCCCTGCCACCCACAAGGGAAACCCAGATGAAGCTCCTGGCTTTGGCCTGGCCCAGCCAAGGCTACTGCAGCCATCTGGAAAGTGAACTAACAGTCAGAAGATAGATCGATCTGTATCCCTTTTTCTCTCTCTCCCTCCGTCCCTCTCTTTCAAATAAATGAATAAATCGTTTTCAAAAATAACGAAGCGACTACACCAAACAGCAACTAACAAATGCCCTTTGAAGGGTGAAAACTTTTGGATTACACAGAATTGCAAAGGGCTACACAATTTATGACTGTTGTAACAGTCATTTGAAGCCAGATAAAATCAAGGATTGCAGCAGTTAACCAATGCAGGCAAAGCCAGGCATAGTCTCTGACCTCCGCCTGGTTTCACTGGGACTTGCTAAATACTGTGTTGTCACACTTGGAATCAACTGGTCAGCATGAGCTATGTTGTCTGGAATCTCAGGGGATACATTTTGCAATCAAGAAGAATTTTTGGAAAAACTTTTCTCTAAAATGAAGGGAAAACTAACAACTCAGAAACCTCAACACCAATATGAAAGAACTCAAAGATTCTAGTCACTCCTTCCTGTAAATGAATATTTACAAGTTAGTAAGAACATGCTATTAATCTGTACAATGATTGAACTCAATCATGCAATTCTTTCCAAAATGGGTGATACAACAGTAGTCATCTTCAGACTGATTTGGGAGAATCCTTTAGGTAGAGAACAATAATTCTATTTAAGCATTACGATCCAATTTTGTTACCATGTTTTTGAGGAGAAATTGACTTCTTCTAACGCAACTGAAGTATGGCAATCAGTCTGTTCCACAACCCAGTCAACCTACACCCTTGTGACAGGGCAGGCTTAAGCTCACCCTGGGAAGCCAACAAACCTGGGTTACTGAAGCTCAGGAACACACTCTAGCCACTGTGCTCCAAGGGTTTTTCTATGGGAAATAAAGCAAAGTGCACATCTTCCCTCTAGGAAGACTGTTATGCAAATACAATATAAATAAATATACAACAAACCACTATTTCTGCCTACTACTTTAATCCTTTTAGCTTATTTACATGTTAGATTTTAGGATATTTTGCCTTCTGTAGAACTGATACAAAAGGAGGCATAAGATCACCATAATATGGGCAAGTCAACAGTGCTAGTGGTGATAGATAAAGTCAGACTGCACAGGGTCTGGATGACAGAGCAGGGCACAGGTGAACTTAGCATGTATCTATTTTTTTAAGATGTATTTATTTGAAAGAGGCGCAGAGAGAGACAGAGTCTTCTATCTGCTGCTTCACTCTCCAAAATGGCCATAACAGCCAAAGCTGAGCAAATCAGAAGCTAGGAACCAGGAGCTTCTTCCAGGTCTCTCATGTGGATGCAGGGGCCCAAGCACTTGGGCCACTTTCTACTGCTTTCCCAGGCTATAGCAGAGAGCTACATTGGAAATGGAGCGGCCGGGACTCAAATTAGTGCTCACATGGGATGCTGGCACTGCAGGCGGCAGCTCTACCCGCTGCACAACAGAGCCAAGACCTCAGCATATATTCTAATGCCATGACCAACAGATGACACTG
Organism: Oryctolagus cuniculus; assembly: GCF_051225735.1. Taxonomy (NCBI): domain Eukaryota; kingdom Metazoa; phylum Chordata; class Mammalia; order Lagomorpha; family Leporidae; genus Oryctolagus; species Oryctolagus cuniculus. Next base: position 98,319,221 of record NC_142878.1, on the reverse strand, counting down.
ATTTCAACACAAAAGCCAAAATAGAGCAAAAGAGAGCTCTTATGGCATGCTTATATTGGATAAAGTTCACCCCAAATCCAAGGTAATGGGATATTCTTTGTTTACTACAGCCTATAAAAGTTTTTGAAGTATACCTCACAGATTCAAAGTCCTTATCATAATTCTATGATACAGAGTCATGTGTTTCTCTTTCCAGTACATGGAATTTTTTAAACAAGGTGTGAATTTAACTCTTGCTGATTGGTCTAACGAATATGAAGAGGTCAGGTCTTCATATTCTAGGTAGAATCTTTTTTAAGCTATGGGCTACTGAATTTTAAAGGCTATCACTCCTGCTTTGTATACAATCTTTTTTAGTATTCGTTTTGCTCATATTGTAATGTACCTGTATTCCTATCAAGAAAATCCCATTTTACATGTGAAGTACACAGAGGTTAATCTCCTTTTTCAAGGTCACAATGTAAGTCAGTTGCAAAACAGATAAATCTCAGAGCTCCCAAATCCCCATCCTCCCTAGTCCCCTGGGCCATGCTGCTTCTTCCACTGAACTAAAAATAGATGACAAGATTATCATAAAAGTTTGATTCTTCCATTCATCCCTCACAAATAAAATACTGAAAAACTGATTTCGTATTCACTTTTGATAGTTCTCACTGCAATGAAGCAGCACAGACTGTAACTAACAGGCATCTTACACCTAGACAGAACAACAGATGTGTTTTCAGATCAATCAGATCAGCAGCTGTTACAAATTAAGTGAAAAGACAGATTTTATTTAAAATAAATTCTTCCATATTCTCAGATCAAGTCCACTCCTGGTCAGTCTTTATATTACAGTTTTTGCAAGCTCTTTATTATCACCACAGATACTACGGATGTGGAAGTTTCATTTGAAGGCACAGAATGTGCAGTGGTAACTGCTTTCTTAGTCTAAAAGTAGTAAAACATAGAAAGCCATGAATAAAAAAGCCAAATAAAAAAGTTCAGCAGGCAGGACCCATTCTCCATCCATTATGCCCTAACAGATAGGTGACTGGATTTCACCACTACTCCCTTTCTGCCTCGCCCCTGGGCCACAGATGAAGGTAGTAGTGTTGGGCATCTAACAAATGCTGGGTCCCTAACTCAAGCTGGGAGAAATTCATTTTGTATCTTGGGATTTTAGAATCAGGTGTTAGAGACTCTCATTAGAATCTGTTTGCCATTGAAACAAGGGGATATAAAAATCACGAGCTGGAATCAAGTCCTCCAGAACCTTGTGCCCAGAAGTCTGCAGGAAGCCAGTAAGTGGCCATGAAGGGGGTGGGGGTTCAGAGGGGAAGAGGGAGAAGAGAAAGAAGCTGGTGAGCAAGGAGAAACATGCCTTCAGGTGACCCCAGCACCAGAGAGTCAGAGGATGCAGGGGAGAAAGCTTAGAGTAGATAGCAGAACTCCAGGCTCCGGGATAGTGCTGTGGCACATCGGATAAAGCCGCTGCCTGCAGGGCCAGCATCCCATATGGGGGCTAGTTGGAGTCCCAGTTGCTCCTCTTCCGATCCAGCTCTCTGCTATGGCTTGGGAAAGCAGTGGAAGATGGCCCAAATGCTTGGGCCCCTGAACCCACACGGGACACCTGGAAGAAGGTCCTGGCTTTGGACCAGCTCAGCTCCAGCCTTGCGGCCATTTGGGGAGTGAACCAGCAGATCAAAGACCTCTCTCTCTGCCTCTGCCTCTCTGTAACTCTGCCTTTCAAATAAATGAATAAATCTTAAAAATAAATAAATAAATAAATAAATAAAACAAAAACACAACTCCAGGCTCTGGTCTTTAAGGAGACCCAGCAACACAGAAAGCAAAATAGTTCCACAGCCTGAGAATCAGCATTATTTTCAGTTGGCTAGAATGTGTTTTCATTGTTTGCTATCAAAAGAGCTTCAATTATTAAGACACAGTCCCGCCCCAATACACAAAACCAATTCACTAAGAACATCTACATGGTTAGATAAACTGAATCTAGAGTCTATCAAGTCCTTTTATTCCCACATTTCAAACACCTAAGGAATGAGTTACTAACAGGGCCCTTCTCATAAGACAGAGGTGAAGACAGATGCCACTCTTGAGCAGAGGAACGTGTACCAGCTACTGGTCCTCCTAGCCATCAGCAGTGCTGCTAGCAGAGGCTGACCTCAACATGAAGAACAGAGTTCCCTATTTTCCCACCCTACGACTTGAAATGTAATATTTTACATAATTGCCTTAGGCAGATTTTCATTATTTTAGAATACCTGAGAAGAGTTTCCTGGAAAGAGTAAGATTATTTCAGCTTAGTTTGGAGGCTCACATAGCACAGGACAGCACAGCCCCTGTTAGTCTGGTATCTGGCAGACAACTGCAGTGACAAGGAGCAGGTGAGGAGGAACCACGACAAGGTGGGCCAACAGCCAGGCCTAACACAAATAATCACCTCTCTGGGGAGAACCACCTTCCAGGCATATACTTCAGACACCATAATTAGATCAATTCTCCACCCTTAACCCACCAACCATTAACATGAGACTTTAGAGTTTAAATATTTGCATGAATATGGGAGCCCTTGTTCAATTCTTAAAATAACGATTACATGCATTTTAAATAGCAGAGAAAGAGACACACAGGGAGACACATATAAGAGGGGTAGGTCTTTAAAAAGTCTAGGGAAATGCCTAGGATGACAAAACTATGGATTTCAATTTTTTGCACCAAGAGAAGCTTATTCCTAATTCCATTTTCCATGAACTTTTTGAAGTACTCTCTCATATATGCAAGTTAAAATTGGTTGTTGCCATATGGACTGGACACCAAATCACATTTTCAAACATTATTTCTACAGAAAAGTACAATCATCTAAGTTACATACAACAGCCAGTTTAAGATCAAAGATGAATGAAACACTCCTCAAATATTTTTCTTTAAATATTTGAGACTGGCATCTTTCACCTAATATACCACCTTTGTGGTATATTAAAAAGGACCTTTTTTTAATACCAATTTTATCACTTACTAGATCTGTGACATCAGGGAAGTTATTTAACTCAGTTTCTTTATCTCTAAATTACCTATATCACTTACCAACAAGATCTTTAGTGGAATGATATCATCAATAAACGAGAGCCATGCATAAAGGTCGGCATTTTTCAGGCACTAAAGCATGCCAGTCTTTTCCTCACGAATTGGATTTCTTTCCCAGTCTTCATTTTCCAGGTCTGGGTATTGATCCAGTCTATCTCCACATCACAGCTCTTCTCTACTCTGAACAATTTGAGATGCCCCTCAACGTTTCAAGGGCAAGACTGTACCTCGGACTCAGGCCCACCCAGTTGTGACCACTACCACCCGCCTGGCCAATACCAGTTGAGCAGAGCCATACTGAACACAGCCTTGAAACCAAAGGCTGGGAATGTCGTATCCCTACCCACCACTTTTTTTTTTTTTTAAGATTTTATTTATTTATTTCTTTGAGAGATAAGAGTCATAGAGGGAGAGAAAGAGAAAGGTATTCCAACCACTTGTTCACTCCCCACATGGCTGCAACAGCAGGAGCTGGGATGATCCAAAGCCAGGAGCTTCGTCCAGGAGGCCAAGAACTCTGGCCATTCTTTACTGCCTTCCCAGGCCACTAGCAGAGAGCTGAATCAGAGGCAGGGACTCGAACCAGCACCCATATGGGATGCCAGCACCAGAGGCTTTGCCTAGATGCAGCGCCTGCTGGCTCCCTTACCCACCACGTTTGCAGCCCCGTCCTAAACCAGAGATCGCCACCAGCACTGCTGAGCTGTTTCCTCCACTTGACTGCAGGGATGTTCCCTTCCTTTCCTGGGTTTTTTTGTTTGTTTGTTCTGGGATGGTCCGTCCTTCACTCTAAAGGCTGAAGACTGTTGATTCACTCCAAGTAACCACCTCATATAAGGTCAGGTGTGTCACCAGCTACCAAGCAGCTTTGAACAATAATCAGTTTTATATGCCTGCCCTGGCAACCTTAAGACAGTCGGCCAAGCTGCACAAAGAATCCCTACAGGGCTACAGACCTGATTAGACATCCCAGTACATTCTATCAAAGACAGCCATTTGTAATTTACATTCCGTCAGTATTTACTTTGACAGAAGCCCTGAGAAACAGACTGTGCCTTACAATATCAAAGGGCAGAAACATTAAATAAGTTATGTTAATAGATCCCTGCCACTTTTTCAGCTCTGTGACTGCCAGCAATCATTTCAGCTTTTCAAGACCCAGTTTCTTTGTAATACACAGGAAGTGCTCAATTTGAGATGCACAAATTTTAGTTACCATAGTTAACACCTTTCCTGTAATAACCAGATTCACACATCAGTTACCACTGTACTTTAACCATGGGGAATCACATAAAATATAAATTTCTCACCAGCTTGTCAGTGCACAAAGTGCATGAATGATCCATGACCACTCATGTCACTTCTTTTAAAACCTGTCAGTGGTGGGTCTCTGCAGGTCTCAGTCTACAGACAGAAAGCAAAAAGAGCAACAATGCTGCCTCGATGGCGCCTAGTGACAGACCCACTGGACAATGTGTGCAAAGGGGCAATCCAAAGAGGGAAATGGCTGACCGGGACGAGACCGAGCAGAAACGAAACACTAACATCCATGTGGTGTATAGAAGTAACACCGATGATGTGAATGTTAATTCCACGTGACACTGGCCAGCCACAGGGGCTTAGGGAAGGCACTACACACAAATGAGAAGGACGAGGATATCCCAGAGAAGTAACGCCAACAAAAAAACTTCCCATTAAAGGAACTCTGTAAAATAGTTCACAACATTGAAAGCACAAGGATTAACTGTAGATGCCAATTCCAATTTCAAAGGGAGCATGGAAAGTCACCAAGGCATGGAAAGATGCTTGCTCCTTGCTGTATGTCTTATGACAGGAGGAAGGCAGGCACTGGTTAAACCACTCTTGATAGGGTTTTGAATCTCAGTGTTTCTAATGCTTTACAGCAGTGTACTGAATCAATATTAGCTTGACTTTCACTTCCCTATCCATTTATAACTAAGAGTGTTGTTAATGTTTTAACAAAACCTTTTATAGGTCCTAGAAATGTTCATTTTTCTCACTGATTACCAGGATCATTCTGCACAGTTCAACTTGCTGGTCACTGCTACTGTCCTGCACTACTGTGCAAAATGAAGACTGCCTGTGCATCCTCTGGGAGGGGCCGGTAAGAATTAGAACAGGTGATGTTCACGAAGTATCTGTTGGGAAACGAGGTTGTAAAAGCAAGCAGGGGTCAAATTCTGAAGAACTTCCACACCTTTAATGCTGAAGATTAATGATGAATCTCTTAAGTATGACAAAGGACCACTGGAGGGATGCAGAAGGCCTGGCAGGGTAAGATTCACATTTTAAAAAATTAACTGGTAATATTGCACATAACAATTTAGCAAAATTTAACTCAAAGAACACACAGAATTCACACGAGAGATAAAACTCTCCAAACTGAGGTCACAGTCCCCAGGATTGCTAAACTGGAATAAACTGGCCTACACCAGCTGCCATACTTCAACAAGGAGTCCAGCCCGAAGGGGTCTCCATAGACAGTGAACCACATCCTATCTTAATGTCCAAGCAGGTTGTAACCTCAACTAAGGGAAAATTCTTACAAATAAGCAACTGAGCTTCATTCTTCAGGAGAAAGACTGCCAAATTATGCTGAAATTAGGCAAATGCCAGAAGGCAGCATTGACGTGATCTCTGCGTACCAGTTCCTGTCTTTCTGGTTATAAAAATAGATCATCAGAGGCAGGCATTTGGCATGATGTTTAAGAGGCCACTTGGAATGCCCATGTGCCATACTGGAGTGCCTGGATTTGAGTCCCGGCTCTGCTTCCCATTGTAGTGTCCTGCTAACGCCTGCCCTGAGATGTAGCACGGGATAGCCCAAGTACTCAGACTCCTGCCACCCATGTGGGAGACCCAGAATGAGTTCCTGGCTCTGGCCTTGCCCAGAACTGGCTGTTACAGACCTCTAGGGAGTGACCCAGCATATGGAAGATCTTTGTATGTCTCAGTCTCCCTCTCTTTTCTTACAAATAAAATGAAAATAGTGAAAATTAGTTTTAAAGTAGCTCATAACCGCAGGCATTTCGTACGGTACTCAAGACACTGCACCCCATACCAGAGCGCCTACGTTCAAGTCCTATTTCCACTACCAATTCCAGATTCCTGATAATGTACAGCCAAAGAGGCAGCAGATGATGACAAGTCAAATAGTTGGCTGTCTCTCACCCACATGGGAGATCTGAACTGCGTTCCTAGCTCCGACCTTTAGACTAGCCCAGCCTCAGTTGTTGGGGGCATTTGGGAAGTCAGTCAGCAAATAGGAAATTTCTCTCTCTCTCTCTCACTCTCTGATCTTGTCTCCACCCTTACCCTTCACTCTGCACACAGCTCCCTCTCTCTCTCTCATCTCGTCTCCACCCTCACCCCTCACTCTGCACACAGCTTCCCCCCATCTCGTCTCCACCCTCACCCCTCACTCTGCACACAGCTCCCCCCCCATCTCGTCTCCACCCTCACCCCTCACTCTGCACACAGCTCCCCCTCCATCTCATCTCCACCCTCACCCCTCACTCTGCACACAGCTCCCTCAAAGTCCCTTTTAGTTCCTTCCAGACAGGCATCTTTCCTTCCTGCTATGCTTCAGCAAACACCCATGGAGCAACCTACACACTGTGGTTATCTACCTACTCTTTCTGTTACCAGAGAACTCTCTCTTCAAGAAAAGCCAGGAGCAACTGCTTATCTCATGAAGAACCCTATCTCCCTCATTGCTATCCAAGCAACAAAACCGCATGGAATGAGGAAGAGAAAGGGACAATTGTCTGAAAACAGTTCCACAATTTCATAATTCATCTGTAAATTGCCACTTACAGATTTCAAAGTTTTTGTTATGTGAAAAACACACGAAATTATCATTCCTTGCTAGTGACCTATAGATACCCAAATGCACACTCAATCTCTTACATGAAATAGTGAGGCATTTGCACACAACCTACACACATCTTCTCATACTTTAAATCATCTCCACATTGCTTCTAACACTTAATTCAAATTAAGTGCTATGGGGCTGGTGCTGTGGCACAGCGGGTTAACGCCCTTGCCTGAAGCACCGCTATGGGCGCCGGTTCAAGACTCAGCTACTCCGCTTCTGATCCAGCTCTCTGCTATGGCCTGGGAAAGCAGAAGATGGCCCAGGTCCTTGGGCCCCTGCACTCACGTCGGAAACCTGGAGGAGGCTCCGGGCTCCTGATCGGCACAGCTCCAGCTGTTGTGGCCAATTGTGGAGTGAACCAGTGGATGGAAGACCCCTCCCTCCCTCCCTCCCTTTCATCTCTGTGTAAATCTTTCAAATAAATAAATAAATCTTTGGGAAAAAAGTGCTATGTAAATACTGTTTTGTTTAAAGAAGAAATAGTCTGTACATGTTAGGTAAAGATCTAATATTTTTGATCCACAGCTGTTCTAACCTGTGGATGTGGACTCCACAGATATGCAAGGGTTGTATTTTTTTAGCCCACCTCATTTCTAGCTTTCCATTCTAGACAGGGTCCTCATATTACCTGTTTTCTGTCTTTAGACAGATACCTCTTCATTAAAGACCAACTATCTCTGCAAGTATATTCAAGAGATAAGGGTCAGGACCTCTGTGGCATGAAGAGCTAAGCCTCTGCCTGCAGCACTGGCATCCCACATGGGCACCAGCTGAGTCTTGGCTGCTCCTCTTCGGATCCAGCTCTCTATGGCTGAGAAAGCAGCAGAAGTGGCTAGGCCCCTGCACCCACATGGGAGACCTGGAAGGAGATCCTGGCTCCTGGCTTCAGATCGCGCAGCCCCGGCCATTGCAGCCATCTGGGGTGTGAACCAGCATATGGAAGACCTTTCTCTCTCTCTCTCTGTAACTCTACTTCTCAAATAAATAAAGTCTTTTTAAAAAAAGATAAGGACCTAACTTTTTAATATATTTTTCTGGGACTTAAAATAAAAAAGTTTTAGTCTACAAATGATCGGTTTTTCTATCTACGTTTTTCCCTAATCAATGGTTCATTGTAAGAATTTTAAAATTAAATGTATTTCTTACATTTTTTCCCTCTCCTGCCTAAAAAGATGAATAGAGTTCTGTGTTCATTACTACTAATGGAATTTCTACTATATAAATTTGTTTTTTTTTTTTGTTAAGTTATTTTTAGAGATTTTTGAGAGGTCTACGTGAATTCTAGAACTGCCGAACAGAAGAAAAACAAATTATTTTGTTGATATTATATTTTAGTTATTCAGTTTATGCCAAAATACAGAAAATTGAGAGATGACACTTTAAATGGGTTAGCAAAGAGTTACTCAGAAATCAATCTCCCAATCATAGATTTATGCTCAGGGGGAAAAATATTCATTCAATTCTTGATTTATACCAGTAATTCATAAAAGTCTCCAACAGATAAGGGCCATAAATTTGCCTTCTGTAAAAGTGTAAATCAGTTCCACAGGAGGATGGCACTCGGCCCGTCTCTCGGAGATCACTCAACTGTGGAGTACCGCATATGGGAAAACAGAAAAGGTAATTTTTAGCTTAGTAGCTCTTACAACTTACCAAAAAAAAAAAAAAAAGAAAAAGAAAAAAACCTTGACAATTTATGACTGTCAAAAATGAAAACAAAAAATTAAACATTTTTTTCCATATAGGAAATGTTATAACCACATTAATTAAATAATGGATTTAGCTAGAAATTGCTTTCATCAGCTCTTACTACCTTAAAAAATAATGGAAAAACATCACTTTGTTCTTAAATAACTTAGGTTTTATTTTTGTAGGAATTAAAGACAGTGTTTCTAGAGAAAAATTCTTAGATAACTAAATTAAATGGTGTATCAGACTATTAGCACAAAAGGAAATGATTAAATTTTATGCAGCAAGACTAGCCTCATGAATCTCCCCTTTTTCTTCCTGCAATCATATCAAAGTCTCCCATTTGCAATGGCATAAAAGGATTTCCTGAAATAGCCCAGTAAACACAGTTCAGAAACCCCTGGTAATTGAGCATGGCATAACTAGGTTTAAATGTATAAGGATGTGTTTCCAGAAAAGATTCATCTAAACCCAGGTATTCGCCAAATAAACAAAATGCCTGCATCAGCTACTCTGTTTATCACACATCTTGGCATAAGATAATATTGCTTTACAACTCTGTTCAAAATGAGCTATAAAATAACATTCCTAAACTTAACACGTATTTGCTAAGTACCATTTGTTTACTGCTCAGAAAAAATAGTATAGAGGAAAAAGGACTTAATAGTCTTACTCTTATTATATTAGTTACAGAGATTATAATACTAGAAAATTTTTACAAGGTTGAATTCTAATTTTTAAAGCAAGGAATGATATGGTGCCTTTCTTACCTTCTGAGCTCTGGTTTCTTAAATAGAATTTTCCTAATCCTTTCAGATATCAAAAGTAAAATTAAGTCATTTTAGACTACTGAGTTCTTTAATACATCACTACCTAGAAATATATTCCCTTTATATTCAGGATTCTCTTTGTGGGAAATAAAAATGAAAAAGTATAAAAAAGCAATTGATTCTATGATTAAAACACAATCCAGGTTATTTATTGATTGACTTTTTGTTCCTGAATTTATTGTTTTATATTCTCACTGCCAAAAAAAAAAATCTTATAAAATCAAAGAAAGCTGCTTTTCTCAAGAAATCCTCTGTTGAAGATTCAGTTTCCTTGTACTGCATTTCCTGTGCTGAACCTGCTCAAAAATCTGTTCTTCTTAGGGTAGGACTCATAGAAATTAACTGCACATTTTCTTCTTTCCTAACACAGAAAACTCGGGATTTGGTTCAAAAAATTTTATTGTTTTCTACTGCTTGATAGACAACAAATGAGCTACAGTGGCTATAATACATAATGTGAATTATTGGGATCCTTTGTGCTTAAATTTCCTTATGCAAAGAGTGACAGCTCTTCCCAAGCAATTTATTCTTTTCTCTCCACATGCTGACGGAACTGTTTCCTTCAATTCCTTATTGACTGGGATTGCTCTTTAGACTTTTCCATTTAAGAATTAAGGGGAAATAGGCCGGCGCCGCGGCTCAATAGGCTAATCCTCCACCTTGCGGCGCCGGCACACCGGGTTCTAGTCCCGGTTGGGGCGCCGGATTCTGTCCCGGTTGCCCCTCTTCCAGGCCAGCTCTCTGCTGTGGCCAGGGAGTGCAGTGGAGGATGGCCCAGGTGCTTGGGCCCTGCACCCCATGGGAGACCAGGAAAAGCACCTGGATCCTGGCTCCTGCCATCGGATCAGCGCGGTGCGCCGGCTGCAGCGGCGGCCATTGGAGGGTGAACCAACGGCAAAGGAAGACCTTTCTCTCTCTGTCTCTCTCTCACTGTCCACTCTGCCTGTCCAAAAAAAAAAAAAAAAAAAAAAAAAAGAATTAAGGGGAAATACTTTCAGAATTCACTTCAAAATGACTATGTCCATAATGCTAGTGAAGGTTCAGTCCCTGCTTATTTTACTTATTTACAATTCAGTACGACTGGCCTATTAAGAGCCCTGATAAAATACAGGTAAATTACAAAAGTAAGTAGCAGGCCGGCGCCGTGGCTCAATAGGCTAATCCTCCACCTTGTGGCGCCGGCACACCGGGTTCTAGTCCCGGTTGGGGCGCCGGATTCTGTCCCGGTTGCCCCTCTTCCAGGCCAGCCCTCTGCTGTGGCCAGGGAGTGCAGTGGAGGATGGCCCAGGTGCTTGGGCCCTGCACCCCATGGGAGACCAGGAAAAGCACCTGGATCCTGGCTCCTGCCATCGGATCAGCGCGGTGCACCGGCTGCAGCGGCGGCCATTGGAGGGTGAACCAACGGCAAAGGAAGACCTTTCTCTCTCTCTCTGTCTGTCTCTCTCACTGTCCACTCTGCCTGTCAAAAAAAAAAAAAAAAGTAAGTAGCACAAGGTCTTCCAATATTCAGTAAATACTATTTTTTAAATTATTTCTGAAAAAAAAAACACAACTTTTCTTTTGTATTTTCCTCCAGGACTGAGAATCTTTATTTGTATCATTTCCTCTCCCACATCTAGAGAGCCTCACTTCCCCCCCCACTTTTCTTCCCCTCATCCCACCCAATGCTTGTGATATCAAAGCAGGTTTTTCAATCAATTAGAGATGTATGTGAACTCAAGAGCTACAAAATAATTTATTTAACTGTTTAAAAGGAAATCCAGTACTAAGAAAAGTTGCTTGTATTCTACAGTCTTTTTCTTTCCAATTAATTCACTGTGCCTTAAAAATCTACTAACATTGATTTACATTCAACTAAGGTTCCATGATTGTATATAAAGCATTAGTGTTTTCCTATTATTGAGTTTTTTCACCTTTTTTTCAGTTCTTGACCACTGCTTTATTTTTTTTTTATTTTTTCTCAAAAAATTCATAGAACAATAGCATATCTGAAAACACTGATCCTTCAACTACCTTTACATAACCATAAGCACAGAACTTTGGAGCTGCCTGATTCTCTTCCAGCTGAAAATAACATGTTTGATAATAATTAAGAGTTCTCTCTTTATTTCTCTCTCTCTCTCTCTTTTTTTTTTTTTTTTTTTTTGACAGGCAGAGTGGACAGTGAGAGAGAAAGGTCTTCCTTTTCCGTTGGTTCACCCCCCAATGGCCGCCGCGGCCGGTGCACCGCGCTGATCCGAAGCCAGGAGCCAGGTGCTTCTCCTGGTCTCCCATGTAGGTGCAGGGCCCAAGCACTTGGGCCATCCTCCACTGTACTCCCGGGCCACAGCAGAGAGCTGGACTGGAAGAGGAGCAACCGGGACAGAATCCGGCACCCCAACCGGGACTAGAACCCGGTGTGCTGGCGCGGCAGGCGGAAGATTAGCCTAGTGAGCTGTAGTGCCGGCCAAGAATTTTCTCTTTATTTTGAAACTGAGAAATCTCTCTATATAAACAAGGGTATTTGATGAAAAAATGGAATTAAAATGTAGGTTTATGTTGGTGTAAAAAATGTTAATACAATGTTTTTCATAATATACATTTTCTGTGAACTTTCTGAAGGCCCCATTATATGCCTTTTGCTGGTGGTGATGGACCTTATGTCTTTTTTTCTCTTAATATGTATTTATTTATTTGTAAGGCAGAGTTACAGAGAGGCAAAGGCAGAGAAAGAGAGGTCTTCCATCCACTGGTTCACTCCCCATTTGGCTGCAACAGCCGGAGCTGCGCTGATCCAAAGCCAGGAGCCAGGAGCCAGGAGCTTCTGCCAGGTCTCCCACACAGGTGCAAGGGCCCAAGCACTTGGACCATCTTCCATCACTTTCCCAGGACATAGCACAGAGCTACATCAGAAGTGGAGCAGCCGAGACTTGAATGGGCACCCATATGGGATGCTGCCACCGGTGGCTTTACCAGTTATGCCATACTGCCAGCTCCCTATCTTCTAATTCACTACCTGATAATGCTCTAACTCAACTCAAGATGTATTTACATCTCCAAAAGTCCCCTTCCACATCCAAATTACTCCTTTCTGATATTAGCCTCTTATTTTATATACTTTACACATGGCAAGCTTGATTAAAAATTTAACTGCCAGGTCTCAGCTTACACATCATTCCTGAAGTATCCAATGTGGCTATGCCATAAACTAGGGGAGCTGTCTCCAACTACAAAGCAGCTGGTGGACTCCATAGGTGAGGCTCCATCACCTTGGGAAGTGAAGTTGACTGAACAATCTTTCCAGGGCTGGTGTCGCAGTGTAGAGAGTTAAGCCACGGTCTACAGCACCAGCATCTGACCCAAGCACCAGATCAAGTGCCGGCTGCTTCACGTGCAATCCAGCTCCCTGCTAATGTGCCTGGGAGACTAGTGGAAGATGGCCCAGGTCCCTGTGCCCCTGCACTCAAGCGGGAGACCCAGAAAAAGCTCCTGGCTCCAGCCTGACCTATCCCTGTTGCTGAGGCTGTTTGTGGAATGAACCTGCGGATGGGAGAGCTCTGTCTCTCCTTCTAACTCTTTCAAATAAATAAATAAACCTTGAAAAAAATATTTTCCCTTTTTCTAAAAGAGTCCCAAATACCCAGAAAGTAGCTCTGTTGTTTGAGATTGACAGAGTAATCTTTAAATGAATCTTTTCATTAACAGCCACTGTCAAGTCCACAAAGTCCCAATTAAGAGCTGACAGAAAATTCCCTCATTGCCTTTAGTTGTCAATGCTCATGAAATGTAGCAAATATCCATTCTGCATCAATTTCATTTCAACCCATAATCAGGTTTTTCAAACCTGAAAACATCAAAATGAGTATCAATAATCTCAAATTCTTATTCATAGAATATTTAAGCCAAGAGTTTTTCTGTTAGAAAGGAGCAATATATAAAATGCAGTTTCAAAATCTATGGTGCTTGTAAACAGCACACGTATTTAGCGACACTGATATCTAGAGTTGGGAGAGTGAAAAACCAGATCTGTTGTGAAACGATCCTAATAAAGAGCTCTCCTTTACCTTCCCTCCTGCAGAAAGCACTAAAGCCACAAAACAGCAAAACAACGCAGGAACTGCATGATTTAAAAGGAAGCATTCCGGGGATGTGGTGAATTCCTCCAAAAAGATTCTCTTTATGTTAAAAGAAATATACTGACACAACATTCACTTTCTCTAAAACAACAACTTGCTGTAACTCTTCTCACCAAGCTCTGTAACACACACAGTAAACTGCAAAATCAAAAGAAATTTTCCCCCTTAGCTCTCCTCCCCCAAATATAAGCAAGGCATTAGAGCTATGATAAAGCAGACAGAGGATATAAAATGGGCAGGAGGAGTTCATTAGCACCTAGGTACTTAAACATCTCTTCTATGTACAGTAAAAGGATTACTGCTCTGAGAGAAAAATTAATGAGAAAGGAAAAATGCAAAATGAAGATCATAGGGTGTTAAAAACATCTTAGTTGTGAAAGTCTCTTCCCTGCTGCCGGCAATCCATCAAACTGTGCAAAATAAATGCTATTTCATCTAACCTTTTCAAGTCGTTTAGGTTAAACAATACTTTCAAAATCCTCAAGCCAAAAAAATGTGAAATTTTCAAAGTTAATATGACAATACTGTTAATCCTGCTATAATATTACCAACACTTTTAAATGTAAAGGATATCAAATTGAACATTAAATAGCATTTTATTTTCACTCTAGGGCATTCTTTTCTTTGCACATAACTATGTCAGGCTCTCCAATATGCCACTAACAAGGTTTATGCACAAGAGAAAGACTTCAAAAACTCAAAGATCTGGTAGTACATTTCGCAATCATAGAGGCTGGATGTGGTTCTTATCATTACCTTCTTCTGAGTCACTGCTACATCTCTTGACAGATTTGCATATTTTCCAAATTCACTTATTTATCTTTGCTTTTCCACATTTTGCCCTTTTGATTGTGGAACTTCTTGGCAGAGATTAATACCACGCCACAGCAAGCTTAGTTTTGTTCTTTAGGGAAAGCTGTTAATTCTCTTTTAATAGCATAGTGTATTTCTTGAACATGGGGCACCTTAGCAGTTAATCCATACACAGGTAGTTATCCACTTAAAAGCACATTATGCTCTAAAAGTGTGTGTGGGGGTCAGCTGCTGGAACCAGGAACACATTCCCCCACATGATCACTGGTATGAAGGACAACAGGGACATCTGACCAGCATTCAAAACTTAACTGAACTCCAATAGAGCTCCTGCTACAGAAGAACCCCAAGAACAGATTATGGTGTCTAGAAAGCCTGGGACTTTCCAAAACAGTCATGCCCCTGTGGAGCTACCTCATTGGAAAGAGTACACAGCTTTTGTGTCTGTGATGCTTCCCTAGACACTCACACTGGAGGCAAAGAAGGACCAGAGCTCCAGTGCCAGAGACAGAAACTCAGGCAAGAAGGTGAAAACAGAGAAGGGGATGGCAGTCAATCCTAAGCACTGCCTTTATTGTCCAGTGTCCACAGAAGTGCAATCCGGCCCAAGATCCCCTGAGGACAGGGATCCTGAGGCCATGATGCCTGGATTCTAATGCCAATCTGGACACCTTGGGCAACATACCTATGTACTACAAACCTCAGTTTCCTGATCTGTGAAAGTTATGAGGTACCTTACTCACAGAATCTGCTTTGAGGAATAAATGAGTAAATACATATATATATATATATATATATATATATATATATAAAGTGCTTAGAACAGTTAACTTACACAACATGTTGTATCTGCAATTATTGTTAATTATCCTAAGTAGTACATCCTGGACTGTGTGTAGCACTGCCCACAGTACCTCCCACATTACACCCTGGTAGGTCTGGACAACAAAGGTCTTCAAAAGCCACACCCATTACATAAGGATTTCCAACATCTGTGAAGATTAAGGTTGTATTTCAAGTCCTGGTGAGCAGAGAGATGAAAGAATACATTTCTGGATGCCACTGGTCTTTTTTTTTTTTTTTCATTTTAAGATTGTCCTTTTGGCTCAGAGATAAACAGAGATCAGAACCATCTGGGTTTCTCTTTGCTTTTTTGCAGCACAATGCCCTGAACAGGCTGCAATTATTTGGACTGCAATGGAAATTCCGTTCTTTCCTCTACCCATTGAGAAAACAAGTACCACGGCCAGATTTACCCTTTATCCTATAGTGGAAATCTGGTGAAATCTGACAGTGTCTACTAAATTAGTAAAACTTAAGAAAAGTTGCTACAGAGTTGTAGACAGAGTAATTAAGTCTTGCCTTTTAATATAATATATTGTACAACCTCACTTCTGCCTCAACATTCTATTCAAACTACTGAAATATTCAGTAATTTCCACTTGCCAGATCCAATAGGCACCTTGCAGACCGTGACTTGCCCTCTCTCAGCAGGGTAAGTCCCTGTCTGCACTACTGTTTATGCACTCAACAAATTCTCTATGAAGCACCAAACACGTGCCGGGCACTGTCCTGAACACTGGGAATACAAGATGAAGAATGTTAAGAAAGTGAGAAAGGCAACAAAAATAAAGTACTGTTTGATTACATATGAGAAATGTCACAAAAGGGAACTAGAGAGGCAGTTAGTTGTATACTTAGGGTATATTTGCATTAGAGAACTAAAAAAGAAAAAAATCAAACCTAGCCTAGAGTGTCAGAGAAGGTAATATTTTCAAATAAGTTTGAAGAATCAGAACTTGAGTGGAAAAAGGGGCAAGCAGGGTTTCCACAGAAAACAGCACACAGAAGGGACATGGAGGAAAGAAATCTCGGGAAAGGGAAAGCGGGTAAGGCCAGGAAAGAAAGGAGATGGTGTCAGGGGAAGGGCTGGGGGTGGCAGGGCCCAGACTGTACCTAATTCTCCTCTTTCTCTAGTTTTATCCACTAGAAAGAACTAAAACCTTTGTCTCAAGATGAATGGCCTACTTGTGCCACCTTTCTTGGTTCTAACCAACTGAGCATAACCACAAATAACTGACATAGGAGGGTTACAACATGAGTTTGATTAAAGCTTTGGCAAACTATACAACTGACAAAGGATTAATAACTGGAATATATAAAGAGATCAAGAACTCCACAACAACAAAACAAACAACCCAATTAAGAAATGGACAAGGTCTTAAACTGGCATTCTTCAAGAGAGGAAATCCAAATGGCCAACAGACACGTGAAAAAAGTGCTCAGGATCACTAGCCATCAGAGAAATGCAAATCAAAACCATAAAGAGATTTCACCTCAACCCCATTAGAATGACTTTCATACAGAAATCAACAAACAACAAATGCTGGTGAGGATGTAGGGCAAAATGTACCCTAATCCACTGTTGGTGGGAATGTAAACTGGTAAAGCCACTATGGAAGACGGTATGGATATTCCTCAGAAATCTGAATATAGACCCACAATATGATGCAATCATCCTGCTCCTGGGAATTTAGCCAAGGAAAATGAAATCAACATATGAAAGTTATTTTTACCCCCATGTTCACTGCAGCTCAGTTCATAACAGCTAAGATATGGATCAACCCAAATGCCCGTCAACTGAAGACTGGATAAAGAAATTATGGGATATGTACACCATGGAATACTACACAGCAGTAAAAAAAATTAAAGAACAAAATACAGACATTTGCAACAATATGGATGAAACTGGAAAACATCATACTTAGTGAAATAAGCAGTCCCAAAGGGACAAAAACCATGTGTTCTCCCTGACCTCCGATAACTTAATAGAGCACCTAAAAGACAATTTGTAGAAGTGAAACTGATACTTTGATAAGCAATGACTTTGAACAACCCTTGTCTTGAGTGTTGAAGAACAGGGTTTTTTTTCCCATACTATTTGTTGAACTCTTTTTTTTTATTTAGTAAATATAAATTTCCAAAGTACAGTTTATGGATTACAATGGCTTTCCCCACCACATAATTTCCCTCCCACTTGCACCCCTCCCATCTCCCACTCCCTCTCCCATTCCATTCACATCAAGATTCATTTTAAATTATCTTTATATACAGAAGATCAGTTTAGCATATATTAAGTAAAGATTTCATCAGTTTGCACCCACACAGAAACACGAAGTGTAAAATACTGTTTCAGTACTAGTTATAGCATTACTTCACATTGAACAACACTTTAAGGACAGATCCCACATGAGAAGTAAGTACACAGTGACTCCTGTTGTTGACTTAACAATTTGACACACTTGTTTATGGTGTCAGTAATCACCCGAGGCTCTAGTCATGAGTTGCCAAGGCTATGGAAGCCTTTTGAGTTCGCCAACTTCGATCTTATTCCAACAGGGTCATAGTCAAAGTGGAAGTTCTCTCCTCCCTTCAGAGAAAGGTACCTCCTCCTTTGATGGCCCCGTTCTTTCCACTGGGATCTCACTCGCAGAGATCTTTCATTTAGTTTTTTTTTTTTTTTTTTCCCCCCAGAGTATCTTGGCTTTCCATGCCTAAAATACTCTCATGGGCTCTTCAGCCATATCCAAATGCCTGAAGGGCTGATTCTGAGGCCAGAGTACTGTTTAGGACATCTGCCATTCTATGAGTCTGCTGTGTATCCCACTTCCATGATGGATCATTCTCTCCCTTTTTGATTCTATCAGTTAGTATTAGCAGACACTAGTCTTGTTTGTGTGATCCCTTTGACTCTTAGACCTATCAGTGTGATCAACTGTGAACTGAAATGGATCACGTGGACTAGTGAGATGGCATTGGTACATGCCACCTTGATGGGATTGTACTGGAATCCCCTGGCACGTTTCTAACCCCACCATTTGGGGCAAGTCCGACTGAGCATGTCCCAAATTGTACCTCTCCTCCCTCTCTTATTCCCACTCTTATATTTAACAGAGATCACTTTTTAGTTAAAATGTAAACACCTAAGAATAATTGTGTGTTAATTACAGAGTTCAACCAATAGTACTAGAACACACACAAAAAAATACTAAAAGGGATAAAGTATTACATTGTACATCAACAGTCAGGACAAGAGCTGATCAAGTCACTGTTTCTCACAGTGTCCATTTCACTTCAACAGGTTTCCCCTTTGGTGCTCAGTTAATTGTTGCCAATCAGGGAGAACATATGATATTTGTCCCTTTGGGACTGGCTTAGTTCACTCAGCATGATGTTTTCCAGATTCCTCCATCTTGTTGCAAATGACCGGGTTTCGTTGTTTTTGACTGCTGTATAGTATTCTATAGAGTACATGTCCCATAATTTCTTTATCCAGTCTACTGTTGATGGGCATTTGGGTTGGTTCCAGGTCTTAGCTATTGTGAATTGAGCTGCATTAAACATTAATGTGCAGACAGCTTTCGTGTTTGCCAATTTAATTTCCTTTGGGTAAATTCCAAGGAGTGGGATGGCTGGGTCGAACGGTAGGGTTATATTCAGGTTTCTGAGCAATCTCCAGACTGACTTCCATAGTGGCTTAACCAGTTTGCATTCCCACCAACAGTGGGTTAGTGTCCCTGAACTCTTAACATAGAGTTAATCATATATGTAGAAAGTTTTTTGAAAATAGATCTTAGTAAATAAAAACTAAGGGTGGGAATAAGAGAGGGAAGAAGAAGCAGGGAGAGTGTGGGTGGGAGAGCGGATATGGAGGGAAGAATCACCCTGTTCCTAAAGTGGTAATCATGAAATATGAAGCTTATAACTCTAAAGCTGAATAGTTCTGCATACATTCCTACAAACTTGCTTCTAAGGGTACAGTTTAAAAATCGCCACGGGGGCGCCCAATCCCCATAAGCGGGGTGGTACAAAACACCATTTTAAATGTTAAAGTGATCAAAGGGATAGGACTAAGCATTAAAGTGATCATATAGATAGGATTAAGTGTTAAAGGGATCATACAAATAGATCATACAAATTCTCACCTCTGAATCAGCTCCTAAGGCATTCTGGTCTTGCTGAAAATCCCACAAGAACATTTCAGGAATGGAAAGCCAAGACACTGTGGCATAAAGTGTCCTACAAGAAGGTTCTCTGTGGGTGAAACCCCAGGAAAAGAAGTGGTCATCAAAGAAGGATGTACTTTTCTATGAAGGGAGGAGAGAACTTCTACTTTGCTTATGACATTGTCTAATTTTTTAAGCAGTTTGTGGACTCAAAAGGCTCCCGTAGCCTAGGCAGCTCATGTCAAGAGCCTCGGGTAATCACTGTTAATCGTTAATTTAACAACAGGAATCACTAAGATTGTTAATTGTTAAATTAACAGGAATCACTGTGCACTAACTTCCCATGTAGGACCTCTGTCCTCAAAGAGTTGTATCATGAGAGTGAATATTAAAGCTTGTTGTCAACGATATACTTCATATTAGTGTAAGACGTTCTTATGCCTCAGAAGTTTTAGATAAGCCTAAGTGCCCAGCTCCATTGCCTGTTTCCTTAGGTGCTTCTCCAATTAATGATAAAAATTGTTCTCAAAGAAAAAAAAGTATATTACTGCAAAGATTAAAAGACAAATAAGAAAGGAAGTGGGAGGGAGGAAGGGAGGATGTGGTGGGAAGTATCAGTATGTACCTAAAACTATGTATGAGATACATGAAATTTGTTCCAGTTATATAAATAAAAATTCAAATAAAAAGAAAGAAAAGCAGGGGCCAGTGCTGTGGCACAACGAGTTAACACCCTGGCCTGAAGCACCAGCAACCCATATGGGTGCCAGTTCAAGACCCAGCTGTTCCATTTCACATCCAGCTCTCTGCTGTGGCCTGGGAAAGCAGTAGAAGATGGCCCAAGTCCTTGGGCCCCTGCACCCACGTGGCAGACCTGGAAGAAGCTCCTGGCTCCTGGCTTTGGATCAGCGCAGCTCCGGCTGTTGTGGCCAGTTGGGGAGTGAACCAGTGGATGGTTCATTCTCTCTCTCTCTCTCTCTCTGCCTCTCCTCTCTCTGTGTAACTCTGACTTTCAAATAAATAAATTAAATAAATCTTCAAAAAAAATAAAAGCTTGGGAGCACACATTAGCCTCAAAAGCTCTGGTAAACAATGCTGGAGAACGCAGCTTAGGCCTCCAAACATGACGATGGCCAAGTTCACAGAGCAAGCCTGGGTGATTGCCCACCCAGGGCCAGGCTACGACACTGAAACAGGATTAGTATGAATTAGGTGAGGCCTGGCCAGGCACACACTTACCTGTCCACTTACTGCCTGAAGACTGCAGGCAGGCAGGCAGGCAGAGGACAGCTGGCAACTTTCTTACTACCAATGAGGCACACAGAGAAATAAAGAACACAGAGGAGCTGCGTGGAAATACAGCGACTTCACTCATCTTAACGTCAAGCTTTGAAATTTACAATTTGCCATTCTTTCTCCCATGGGAGCAAATTTATAGACAGGAGGGAGGGCCCAATGAAGGAGCAGAGTTCTCCACTACAGAAACAAAAAATCTCAACACTATACCAAGAGGCAAACATTTCAGGAATACTACCTCCCAAGTCTGATCACAGACATCTTTCTTTCTACAACTACCTGTCTAAGCTGTGTAATTTGAAACTTGATACAACAAAGCCATAAAGATTTATATGATCCGTAATCATTACCTTGACAATGAAGATAAAATCTGAGAAATCATAAAATACTCTTTCCTTTAAAGGAGACAGCAGTGACTTTTGCGGCAACGACATCTTTTATCCTGCTTATTTGCACACACCATCTGCTTTATTAGCATGTTGTGTCACTCAGAAACGCTCTTGTAATTGCAGGCCTCATACTATGACAATACGAACAGAATCTGAAGGCATGAACTACAGACAATGAGCAGAAAGGGGACGAATAACTTACCCACGTGTCAGCCTCACCTTCTCTTGTTTCCCAAATTTAAGTGGCCTAAGCATTCATTCAGTTAGACATTCAAAAACATGTTTTCATTTATATGATAAACAATGGAGACCAAACACTGAATAAAGCATTGCTAAACAGTTTTTTTTTTTAATATTTATTTATTTATTTGATAGGTAGAGTTACAGACAGAGGGAGAAAAGAGAGAGAGAGAAGTCTTCCATCCACTGGTTCTCCCCACAAATGGCCACAACAGCTCGAACACAGCCGACCCAAAGCCAGGAGCTTCTTCCAGGTATCCCACGTGGGTGCAGGGCCCAAGCATTTGGGCCATTTTCCACTGCTTTCTCAGGCCATTAACAGAGAACTGGATTAGAAGTGGAGCAGTCACGACTTGAACTGGCACCCATATGGGATGCCGGCACTACAGGCAGAGGCCTAACCTACCACACCTCAGCACCAGCCCCAAGAAATATATACAGCCTTATCTCAAAGTAATTTGCAAATTTATTTTAAGGAGGAATAACAGGGATTTTCAAGCTCAGGAGTAGGGATGCACAACAATTACTGTCACAGACTGGTGGGTGCCCTACATCCCTCGTTTACCCTTATGCGTGGGTATATAAATATGAGCTCACAGCCATAAGGAATATATGCATAGTATTACTTCATGGTTTTCTTAACATAAAGGTGATCCTGAAACTCATTTTTTCACTTATAATTACTTATGGTTTTATACCTACCCATTGAGATTACATATATTTAGATTTAACTACTACACACACAGCTACAATAGTCTTCCATAATATAAGCAGTATGACTTTTACTTCTCCCGACAGATATTTAAATTTCCAGTTCTGCCCTATTTTAAACTGTACCAATAAACCTCATTTTTGTGTATTTTTGTAACACATGCAGGTTTTACTCTAGCTGATCTAATCTTTTGGACTTTGTTTCCTTTCTTAGTCTGTTATTGTGAGGAATACAAGAATGTAAATCACTTTTAAATGGTGAAGTTCTACATAATCTCAAAAAATAACTAAAGGTAGCAGAAATTCCACTCCTACATATAAGAGGAGTGATCAAAAAGTTCACGGAAAATGTGTAACAACAAACTATGAATGGATTTCAATTTTTTGCACCAAAATAAACTTGTCTTTTAATTACATCTTTCCATTAACTTTTTAAAGTGCACCCATATACTCCAGAGCAATGGAAATGGCTAGTGGTTATGGTTGTACAACCTTATAGACACACTTAAAAAAAAGAAACAGGCTAGTGCCATGGCTCAATAGGCTAATCCTCCACCTGCAGCGCTGGCACCCCGGGTTCTAGTCCCGGTCAGGGTGCCGGTTCTGTCCCGGTTGCTCCTCTTCCAGGCCAGCTCTCTGCTGTGGCCCGGGAGTGCAGTGGAGGATGGCCCAAGTGCTTGGGCCCTGCACCCGCATGGGAGACCAGGAGAAGCACCTGGCTCCTGGCTTCGGATTGGCATAGCGTGCCAGCCGGTGGCCATAGTGGCCACTTGGGGGGTGAACCAACGGAAAAAGGAAGACCTTTCTCTCTGTCTCTCTCTCACTGTCTAACTCTGCCTGTTAAAAAATAAAAAAAAATAAAAAAACAGAATCACTGAATCATGCAGTTCAAAATGGTAAATTCATGGTATGTGAATTACACCACAAAACAGTTTCACAAAAATATAAGGTATTACTTTCTCAGATCCATAAATCTGCAAACTTCAATCATTTTTATGAAGAAGGAAAAATCTACAGATATACATTTATGCAGAAGAAAAATTTGTAAAATAAGAAACATTCTGCAGACTCTGGAGCCTTCCCATTATACCTGGGTGATATTTCCACCGAGCTAGGACTCAACAGTGCCACAGTGCAGGGCAGGGTCCGAGTGCCCCGACTCCAAACCCAGCACTGCCCCCTCCCCCACTCCCTGGGGAAAAGCCAAGCATGTACCTCCACTGGCATTCTCCATTGTTCTTCCTGCTTCTATCTCCATCTTGCTCAACACAAAAATCCAGGAGTCCTCCATAATTCTTTTCTACCCATTGCTTCTAACGCATCAGAGTACACTGGTGATTCTACCTGCACAAAAACATCTTCCCAAATCTCTGTTTCCGCTGCCACTCCAGCCCAACCTGGCACAACCCTTGCCTGGACTCCAGCAACAAACTCCTAGTATGTCCCACCATTTTATCCCATGCGACTTCCCAATCCATTTTCCACCTAGCAGGCCACGCTATCCCTTTAACAGACAAATCATATCACTTCCCTACTTAAAATCCTGCCACTCTTCTCATCTCCAGCAACTGAGTACATCCTGTTCCCCTTGGCTCACCATGTGTCCCTTTGCTACTTCCACCCATTTTTGTACCCTGAAACCCTAGGCTTACTTATTTCAAATTCATTGGTAATTGCTACGCCTGCTACCTTAACCCAAGATCTTTACAGCATTCAGTTCCAGTTGAAATCCTACTACCTCTTCTTCAAGGGGGCCTTCTGTGGCCAGTCTGCTATTTTTAAATAGCCTGCTCTTCATCAAATTGCAATCACATTACTGTATTTCTTATCTTCATAGTATTCATCACTCCCTGGAATTATCTAATGCATTCACTAGCATGTAAGCTCCAAGACAGCAGGGACCTCTTGTTCCCTACTGTTTCCCCAGAATAAAACAATAGATTTGCAGTAAGCATATATCAGAGGACCTGATCTCAGCTGGGCATTAGGTCGAAAGCACAGTGATTAAAAATAATATGCATTTAGGAAGGTCACATTCCTTAAATCCCCCAGGCATGGATTACTTATTAACATAAATAAATTCATAATTGGCAGTTTATAGCAGGCAGCATAGAACAGACACTGGCTTGGAATTAAAAGGCTTTGATCCACTTTCAGTCTCTACAGAAGACCATCTGGTTACTCCTTTCAAATTCGTAACTTCACCTAACTTTTAATCTAGATGCTCTAGGAATTTACTTGCACATGTAAGAAATGACAGATGTATAAGATTATTCATTACAGCATTTTGCATGGCAGCAAAAGATTCTAATGTCCATCAAGAAGAGAATGGTTAAAGAAATTATGGTATAGCCGGCGCCGCGGCTCACTAGGCTAATCCTCCATCTTGCGGCGCCGGCACACCGGGTTCTAGTCCCGGTCGGGGCGCCGGATTCTGTCCCGGTGCCCCTCTTCTAGGCCAGCTCTCTGCTGTGGCCAGGGAGTGCAGTGGAGGATGGCCCAAGTGCTTGGGCTCTGCACCCCATGGGAGACCAGGAAAAGCACCTGGCTCCTGCCATCGGATCAGCGCGGTGCGCCGGCCGCAGCGCACTGGCCGCGGCGGCCATTGGAGGGTGAACCAATGGCAAAGGAAGACCTTTCTCCCTGTCTCTCTCTCTCACTGTCCACTCTGCCTGTAAAAAAAAAAAAAAGAAATTATGGTATAGCCATAGAAGAGCACACTTGGCAGTATCTTTTAAGAGAAGAATAAAGATGCTACCTATGCAATGGTTAAATGTTGACTATTAAGCCATCTCTAAGTGAAAAAAAAAAAAGGCAGGCTGGGCTGGCACTGTGACATAGTTGGCTAAGCCTCTGCCTGTGGCCCTGGCAATCCCATATGAGCTTCGGTGTTATCCCGGCTGCTTCTCTTCTGATTCAGCTCTCTGCTGCGGCCTGGGAAGGCAGAAGTTGGTCCAAGTGCTTGGGTCTCTGTACTCATGTGAGAGACCTGGAAGAAGCTCCTGGCTTTGGATCAGCTCAGCTTGGGCAGTCACGGCCATCTGAGAGTGAACCAGCGAATGGAAGACCTTTCTCTCTATCTCTCTGTCTGTGGCTCTACCTCTCAAATAAATGAAGTCTTTAAAAAAAAAAAAAAAAAAGGCAGGATACAGAATATGGACAGTTTGACACCACTCTGGAAAAATGAGAGGAGAAATGATAATCAAATTTCTGTATACATGGGAAAGGGACTTTTTACTCTTGATGCCTTTAAATTTTTTAACTGTGAACCTTATAAATTTATCCCTTTTAGTATTTTTTTGTTCTACTTAATACTATTGGATGAACTCTGTAATTAACACACAATTATTCTTAGGTGTTTACATTTAACTGAAAAGTGATCTCTGTTAAATATAAGAGTGGGAATAAGAGAGGGAGGAGAGGTACAATTTGGGACATGCTCAGTCGGACTTGCCCCAAATGGTGGAGTTAGAAACGTGCCAGGGGATTCCAGTACAATCCCATCAAGGTGGCATGTACCAATGCCATCTCACTAGTCCACGTGATTAATTTCAGTTCACAGTTGATCACACTGATAGGTCTAAGAGTCAAAGGGATCACACAAACAAGACTAGTGTCTGCTAATACTAACTGATAGAATCAAAAAGGGAGAGAATGATCCATCATGGAAGTGGGATACACAGCAGACTCATAGAATGGCAGATGTCCTAAACAGTACTCTGGCCTCAGAATCAGCCCTTCAGGCATTTGGATATGGCTGAAGAGCCCATGAGAGTATTTTAGGCATGGAAAGCCAAGACACTCTGGGGGGGGG